>NC_092104.1:15883317-15895817 GCF_045679555.1 Salvelinus alpinus | reverse complement strand
AGACAAACCTGGCTGCCCAGGGAGGACAGGCTGTGCTCACTCTGCTCCAGGGGAGAGGTAGAGACAGAAGTGCATTTCCTACTACACTGTGACAAATACTCAGACCTAAGAGCATATTTCTTTCCCAAAATTATAATTCAATACAAAGAATTTGAAACTATAAAAGATGAAGAAAAATTCAAATATTTGTTGGGTGAAAAGCCAAAATGTGCAGTTTTGGCAGCCAAATATGTGTCCTCCTGCCACAGCCTGAGGGACAGCCAGTGAAAAATGCAAAGTAATGTTGATAATATTTCCCATTTAGCTTAGTTTTGTTTTGTCTTTCGTACCAGGTCATGTGTCTTCTCAGTCATGTTGACACTGGTCTACTACTGTTGCTTTAATGTATTGTTGTTCTGATTAATATTGTTGTTGTAGCTGTTATTAATGGTAATCCCATGTCCACTACTACTATTATTATTACTGTTAGTCCCACCATTTATTTATATATAAATATATATATATTTTGTGTATATATATACATATATATTTTATTTAAATTTTTCGATATGTATACTTTGACAATGTAAGTAATAATAACTTGCCATGTCAATAAAGTCAATTGAATTGAATTGAATTGACAGACAGAGAGACAGACAGAGAGACAGACATACATACAGACAGAGGCATTTGCATAAAAATGTGCACTCTCAAACCTGCCTAATAGAACAGCGTCTTAATACGCAATTACACTCCAACATCCGCTCATTAGACTAGTGTTAGATAAACAGGTATGCATATGTAACTAGTGTTAGATAAACAGGTATGCATACACAGGGGGAATCCAAGACACAATGGCTGAAGTGCTGCTCTGCCACCAGTGAGGTGAACTCAATAGAAAGAGCTCAATTCATTTAACCAAGGTTCGTTAAACCCCGCACGGTGGCTTCTCCCTGCTTCCCTTGTCTCATTTGTGTGTGTGTGTGTGTGTGTGTGTGTGTGTGTGTGTGTGTGTGGGGGGGGTGAATTTGCACACCACTGTATAGGACTGTATGTTAAACCTGTTTTGACTTCTACACATCTGTGAGGCACAGCGTTCTACCAAATCCTATATAACTAAACCATCCGTCCCTGGTCCTTCACATCAGACTGCCTTCACACCTGAGAGGCCCCATTTGTATGGTCTGGTTCACACACAGACCGTTTCTAAACCACTGCACATCTTCTCCAACAACTGAGCATCTTTCCTTAAAGCTTTTGGGACATTTCAACAAAAGTTTGAGTTCCTTGCATGGATCTCAAGTTAGGATTTGGGCCCAATATAGCAGTGTGTAAGTACCTTATTACAGCCAGAGTATCTGTGAAAGTACATTCCCTCCAGCCTGTCTGAGAGTGTTTGGGCAAAGGCGTGTTGAAGCACGAGCGTCTTTACACAGGAATCATCAAAGCCTGTATCCCTGCCCACACGGCCCAGTGTGCGACCCCGATCTCTCCCTGAGTGCAACGAGGCTCTTGGCTCTTTTGGTTCCTGGCCAGTGGTGCCCTCCTAAAGCAGCGTTCTGCGTGACTACATTACCTATTTATTGAGCAGACGGCCTGATTCGGTGGGACTCCTAGCATTTACACATTACCCACAGATCCAGCTGGAGACTGAACCCAGTTTAAAAGCTTCTCTCTGGGGTGGAATACTGGAAAGAGTCCCTTAACTTCTTCTTAATAGGGGGCGCTGTTTTCACTTTGGGAAGAAATCGTGCCCAAATTAAACGGCCTCGTACTCTGTTCTAGATCATACAATATGCATATTATTATTACTATTGGATAGAAAACACTCTGACGTTTCTAACCAGTTTATTCGACGTTTATTGTGAATTTTGGAATTTTTCGTTCCATGCGCCAAGAGTTCTTGGACATGTGTGCTCCACATGGCTAGCCAAAGTTGCTAATTCGACAGAAGAAATGGACATTCTAAAACAAAACAACGATTTATTGTGGAACTAGGACTCCTTGCACTACATTCTGATGAAAGATCATCAAAGGTAAGAGAATATTTATGATGTTATTTCGTATTTTTGTGGTATATGTTGGCGCCAACAAGGCGGAGAATTGGTGGGCGCTGTCTCACAATATTGCATGCTGTACTTTGTACTAAAGTAATTTTTTTTAATCTAACACAGCGGTTGCATTAAGAACCAGTGTATCTTTCATTTGCTGTACAACATGTATTTTTTAGTAAAGTTTATGATGAGTTTTTTGGTTAGATTACGTGACTGTCCAAAATTTCTCTGGACAATTTGGTGCATTATGGCGACGTATTCACAATGTAAAACCAGGATTTGCAGCTATAAATATGCACATTTTTGAACAAAACATAAATATATTGTATAACATGATGTTATAAGACTGTCATCTGATGAAGTTGTTCAAAGGTTAGTGATTAATTGTATCTCTATTTGTGGGTTTTGTGAAAGCTACCTTTGCGGTGGAAACATGGCGTTGTGTGTTTGGCTATTGTGGTGAGCTAATATAAATATATATTGTGTTTTCGCTGTAAAACACTTAAAAAATCGGAAATATTGGCTGGATTTCCAAGATGTTTATCTTTCATTTGCTGTATTGGACTTGTGATTTCATGAAATTATATTATATGATATCCCTGTGGCGCTAGGCTAGGCTATGCTAGTCAGCTTTTTTGATGAGGATGATCCCGGATCCGGGATGGGGGGTCCGTAGATTAAGGGACTAGGACACAGAGCCCTGCAGCTATACAGACACAACTGCACATCTTTGAGCACTAAACCAAAGTACCCTATCACTCCAGCCACTTGATCCATTCTCAATTAACACAAGCTCTTTAAACACAAAACATCTCCAAAACCTTTAATAATACCAGTGATGTGGACGGACAAAAGGGTTTTTAACAAGAGGTTTGTAAATAGAGAGAAATGTCTATTTTACCATGTGACTTAACTGAATTGTTTCCAGATGAAACCAAGCGAAGCCACCAGGTGAGTTTGAAGGAATGCATTAAGTCTCATTTACACATGGCCATAGGCATATACTATGCTAGGAAATAAAAGGAGGAGGGTAAGCTGTTCCTAGATCTGTGGCTAAGGATAAGTTGTAGCTGGAGGGGCTGTTCCATGCGGGTCCTGTGTCAGCTGTACATGTGTCTGTTCACAGTCTCTCTCAGACAGATTTCTCCAGCCGCCGCTGATACTGATCAAGGTGTCTAACGCCGCCATTACTCAAAATGACTTGTCAAGTGTGACACCAGAGTAGCTGAATAAAACCCTCTGTGTGTTTACTCTGGTAAACAGTAGCCTGATTTCCTCTGACAGCCCTTACACAACAACAAAGCCAGTCGCCAGTAAATAACAAAGGCCTGTTTCGTGTGAGTACAAGGCAAAGGCTTGTTCAACTGTGTCATGACATTGCCCTGTTGGGTGAGGTTTATGACCCCCATAAATACCTTTCCCCCTTTTCTCTCCACTCTACAGAATGGACTCTTGGAAAGCCCTGTGTTACCACAGAGAAAGTATGGTAACATCAAAAGGTTGGGGAATGGAGCAATATTTCCATTTTGTCACCAGAGCCCCATATCCTACCAACCACTGCGACCTGTACGCTCTTGTTGGCTGGCCCTCGCTTCATACTCGTCGCCAAACCCTACATTACTCATCTCATATGTATATACTGTACTCTATACCATCTACTGCATCTTGCCATCTTGATGTAATGTATCACTAGCCACTTTAAACAATCCCACTTTATATAATGTTTACATACCCTACATTACTCATCTCATATGTATATACTGTACTCTATACCATCCACTGCATCTTGCCATCTTGATGTAATGTATCACTAGCCACTTTAAACAATGCCACTTTATATAATGTTTACCTACCCTACATTACTCATCTCATATGTATATACTGTACTCTATACCATCCACTGCATCTTGCCTATGCCGTTCTATACCATCACTCATTCTTATATTTTTTTATGTACATATTCTTATTCATTCCTTTACACTTGTGAAATTGTTAGGTTAGATTACTCGTTGGATATTACTGCATTGTCGGAACTAGAAGCACAAGCATTTCCCTACACTCGCATTAACATCTGCTAACCATGTGTATGTGACAAATAAAATTTGATTTGATTTGATTTGCAAGTCTCTGCTAGGTAAAGCCCCGCCTTATCTCAGCTCACTGGTCACCATAGCAGCACCCACCCGTAGCACTCGCTCCAGCAGATATATCTCACTGGTCACCCCCAAAGCCAATTCTTTCTTTGGCTGCCTTTCCTTCCAGTTCTCTGCTGCCAATGACTGGAACAAACTGCAAAAATCACTGAAGCTGGAGACTCATATCTCCCTCACTAGCTTTAAGCACCAGCTGTCAGAGCAGCTCACAGATCACTGCACCTGTACATAGCCCATCTGTAAATAGCCATCCAACTACCTCATCCCCATACTGTATTTATTTATTTATCTTGCTCCTTTGCAACCAAGTATCTCTACTTGCACATTCATCTTCCTCACATCTACCATTCCAGTGTTTAAATGCTATATTGTAATTACTTCACCACCATGGCCTATTTATTGCCTTACCTCCCTTATCCTACCTCATTTGCAAACAATGTATATAGACTTTTTCTACTGTATTATTGACTGTATGTTTGTTTATTCCATGTGTAACTCTGTGTTGTTGTATGTGTCGAACTGCTTTGCTTTATCTTGGCCAGGTCGCAGTTGTAAATGAGAACTTGTTCTCAACTAGCCGACATGGTTATATATATCTTTTTAAAATATTTCCCTTTCTCAACCAGTTGAAAGTGTCCGTTGGTACTTAAAGAATCTGATGTCAGATCAGTTGGTGTCTGGGTTATTATATCTGATGATAGGACGACATAAATTGTATATTGGAAAGTCTACAAATTCTAGATATCAGATTCACATGGAATTGTTGTGCAATTTAAATATTTAAATGTGAAACTATTTGTGAAATTATGAAATGTAATTTTACCCTCCTAAATAAGATATTTTTTTCATAGTAAAACGTAGGCCCATTCAGTGGCCACACCCAAGTGAACAGACATTGGTTGAGAACTATGAAACATGCCCTCTCCCTCAGTACAAAAGCATATTGACGGAAGTCAACCTCAGTTCCTGATGACGTGAGGACTGGTGTCCGTGCGTTTAAAAGGGCTAATTTCAACTGCAACCTAACGAAATTAACATTGACTTCCAGAAATTTTATGAATGTTTCCTAACATTAAAAAGGGCAAATTTCAATATGGAGGTGATGATCACAACGCTGGAAAGGTACATTTAGACTAGACTAGCCAGAATACAGCACGAGCTGATTATGGCAACTTATGAACTTTGAACTATTATTCACTAAAGAAGGAGTGATACATCCTAGACGTCGAGTTATCAGCTGCAGATGTAAACGTACGTGTCCTAGGAAAGGACAGACAATCTCCTAAGAACGACAGAATACATTAACTTCTACCGAGTCAGAAACCCGGATCCGGGAGCACCCCCCACCCCCCACCAGTAAAAAAGCTGAATAGCATAGCTAGCATAGCGTCACAAGTAAATAGTAGCATCTAAATATCATTCAATCACAAGTCAAAGATACCAGATGAAAGATCCACTTCTTGTGAATCCAGCAATCATTTCTGATTTTTAAAATGTTTTACAGGGAAGACACAATATGTAAATCTATTAGCTAACCACGTTAGCAAAAGACACCATTTTTCTTTGTCCACCATTTTTTCTCTCCACCAGTAGCTATCACCAATTCGGCCAAATAAAGATATTGATAGCCACTAACCAAGAAAAAACCTCATCAGATGACAGTCTGATAACATATTTATTGTATAGGATAGTTTTTGTTAGAAAAATGTGCATATTTCAGGTAGAAATCATAGTTTACAATTGCACCCACCATCACAACTCGACTAGAATAAATACAGAGAGCAACGTGTATTACCAATTTACTCATCATAAAACATTTCATAAAAATAGACAAAGCATAGCAATGGAAAGACACAGATCTTGTGAATTCAGACAATATTTCAGATTTTCTAAGCGTTTTACAGCGAAAACACAATAAATCGTTATATTAGCATACCACATGTGCAAACGTTACCCCAGCATGAATTCATGGCAACGGGAGCGATAACGTTATGATCACCAAAATATATTAATTTTTTCACTAACCTTCTCAGAATTCTTCCGATGACAGTCCTGTAACATCATATTACAACATACATATAGAGTTTGTTCGAAAATGTGCATATTTAGCCACAAAAAAACGTGGTTATACAATGAGAATAGTAGCAAAACTGGCCTGAAAATGTCGGGCGCTATATTTGAGAGTGATCTAGTCTAATCGATAGCTAATCATAAACTTGACTAAAAAATACAGGGTTGACAGGAATCGAAAGACAAATTAGTTCTTAATGCAATCGCTGACTTACATTTCTAAAATTATCCCTACTGTGCAATACCGGGTCCGCCAAGCGAAGCTACACATAACAAAATGGCGACATATGCGTTAAAAAATTTTCAACAGAACAGCGATTTATCATCATAAATAGTTCTTACTGTGAGCTGTTCTTCCATCAGTATCTTGGGCAATGTATCCTTTCTTGGGTCTAATCTTCTTTTGGTCGAAAGATGTCCTCTTGTCCTTCGAAATGCCCACTAACGTTCGACCGGGACCCCGAAACGTGCCCGTCGCTTCAAAGTGCATCACAAAGCAATGCCTCAAAATCGCACTAAACGGATATAAATTGCTATAAAACGGTTTAAATTAACTACCTTATGATGTCTTTAACACCTATAACGAGTAAAAACATGACCGGCGATATATAAGTGGCTAAACCAACGCTTGGAAAGAGAGCCAGTGCGACGTCCATCTCGCGTCATGCGCAGCAGGAAAAGAACGGTACATCCGGTCTTTCGCGTTTTATACGGGCCCTGATTGCGCAATCGACTCCATTCAAATTGTCACCTCTTACTGACATCTAGAGGAAGGCATGGGCAGTGTTTGTATCCTCATAGGATTTACAGGGACTTTAAAACTGACCTGGGACCAGAGGCCAAAATTTCTGAAATCTCACTCCATATCAGGAAAAGTGCTGTAGAATGAGTTCTGTTTCACTCAGAGACATAATTCAAACGGCTATAGAAACTAGAGAGTGTTTTCTATCCAATAATAACAATAATATGCATATTGTACAAGCAAGAATTGACTACTAGGCAGTTTAATTTGGCAATGTCAAAAAAAATAAAGTGCTAACAGCACCCGCTATTGACATAAGGTTAACGTATCCGCTGTACAAAACAACGACCAGAAAGATTATTCAAAGGACAATGGCAATCTCTGCTGGGCAAACTAGTCTTCCATCTTTGACCCATCTATCGAAGAGCAGCTCAGAGTAAATATATATCTTGCATTTTCCTTTTCCGAATGGACAGTTATTAGAATGCATAATATTCTGTACTTACGGTAGCATAGCATCTCAAGGTCCGATAGAGACCCAATCTCTTTTTCCCTCAGTCTTTCCGCTCTTTCATTCAAACCCAACCTCTTTACTTTGTGTAACCAGCCATCATATGGAGCTTTTCATGACATCAAATCAAATCAAAGTTTACTTGTCACTTGCGCTGAATAAAACAGGTGTAGAACTTACAGTGAGATGCTTACTTACAGGCTCTAACCAACAGTGCAAAAAAGGTGTTAGGTGTACAATAGGTAGGTAAAGAAATAAAACAACAGTAAAAAGACTAAATACAGCAGTGAGGCAACATACAGACACCGGTTAGTCAGGCTGATTGAGGTAGTATGTATATGGTTAAAGTGACTATGCATATATGATGAACAGAGAGTAGCAGTAGCGTAAAAGAGTGGTTGGCGGGTGGTGGGTGGGACACAACGCAGATAGCCCGGTTAGCCAATGTGCGGAAGCACTGGTTGGTCGGCCCAATTGAGGTAGTATGTACATGAATGTATAGTTAAAGTGACTATGCATATATGATAAACAGAGAGTAGCAGCAGCGTAAAAGAGGGGTTGCGGGAGCACACAATGCAAATAGTCCGGGTAGCCATTTGATTACCTGTTCAGGAGTCTTATGGCTTGGAGGTAAAAACAGTTGAGAAGCCTTTTTGTCCTAGACTTGGCACTCCGGTACCGCTTGCCATGCGGTAGTAGAGAGAACAGTCTATGACTGGGGTGGCTGGGGTCTTTGACAATTTTTAGGGCCATCCTCTGACACCAGTGATGTACTGGGCCGTACGCACTACCCTCTGTATTGCCTTGCGGTCAGAGGCCGAGCAATTGCCATACCAGGCAGTGATGCAACCAGTCAGGATGGTCTCGATGTTGCAGCTGTAGAACCTTTTGAGGACCTCAGGACCCATGGCAAATCTTTTTAGTTTCCTGAGGGGGAATTGGCTTTGCCGTTCCCTCTTCATGACTGCCTTGGTGTGTTTGGACCATTCTAGTTTGTTGTTGATGTGGACACCAAGGAACTTGAAGCTCTCAACCTGCTCCACTACAGCCCCGTCGATGAGAATGGGGGCGTGCTCGGTCCTCCTTTAACCTGTAGTCCACAATCATCTCCTTAGTCTTGGTTACGTTGAGGGATAGGTTGTTATTCTGGCACCACACGGCCAGGTCTCTGAACTCCTCTCTATAGGCTGTCTCGTCGTTGATCAGGCCTACCACCGTTGTGTCGTCTGCAAACTTAATGATGGTCATGCAGTCGTGAGTGAACAGGGAGTACAGTAAGGGGACTGAGCACGCACCACTGGGGAGCTCCAGTGTTGAGGATCAGCGTGGCAGATGTGTTGCTACCTACCCTCATCACCTGGGGGCGGCCCGTCAGGAAGTCCAGGATCCAGTTGCAGAGGGAGGTGTTTAGTCCCAGGATCCTTAGCTTAGTGATGAGCTTTGAGGGTACTATGGTGTTGAACGCTGAGCTGTTGTCAATGAATAGCATTCTCACATAAGTGTTCCTTTTGTTCAGGTGGGAAAGGGCAGTGTGGAGAGCAATAGAGATTGAATCATCTGTGGATCTGTTGGGCGGTATGCAAACTGGAGTGGGTCTAGGGTTTCTGGGATAATGGTGTTGATGTGAGCCATTACCAACCTTTCAAAGTACTTCATGGCTACGGACGTGACTGCTAAGGGTCTGTAGTCATTAAGGCAGGTTGCCTTTGTATTCCTGGGCACAGGGACTATGGTGGTCTGCTTGAAACATGTTGGTATTACAGACTCAATCAGGGACATGTTGAAAATGTCAGTGAAGACACCTGCCAGTTGGTCAGCACATGCCCGGAGCACACATCCTGATAATCCATCTGGCCCTGCAGCCTTGTGTATGTTGACTTGTTTAAAGGTCTTACTCACGTCGGCTACGGAGAGCGTTGTCACACAGTCATCCGGAACAGCTGATGCTCTCATGCATGCCTCAGTGTTGCTTGCCTCGAAGCGAGCATAGAAGTGATTTAGCTCGTCTGGTAGGCTCGTGTCACTGGGAAGCTCGCGGCTGTGCTTCCCTTTGTAGTCTGTAATAGTTTGCAAGCCCTGCCACATAAGACGAGCGTCAGAGCCGGTGTAGTATGATTCAATCTTGGCCCTGTATTGACGCTTTGCCTGTTTGATGGTTCGTCACAAGGCATAGCAGGATTTCTTGTAAGCTTCCGGCTTAGAGTCACGCACCTTGAAAGCGGCAGCCTTTAGCTCAGTGCGAATGTTGCCTGTAATCCATGGCTTCTGGTTGGGGTATGTACGTACAGTCACTGTGGGGACGACGTCCTCGATGCACTTATTGATAAAGCCAGTGACTGATGTGGTGTACTCCTCAATGTCATCGGTAGAATCCCGGAACATGTTCCATTCTGTGCTAGCAAAACAGTCCTGTAGTTTAGCATCTGCTTCATCTGACCACTTTTTATTAGACATATTAGACATGATTAGTAATCAATGTGTGATCTATCCTGTGTGTGTGTATATGTAATTATGTGTGATTATTTAGGTACTTAGTAAATAAGTAATTAAGCCAATTTGTGTATTGCTGATTCAACTTATTAGCTAGGGTTTGTGCAGATAACTAAGTACTTATGTCAATCAGAATGAGACCAATCGAGGTGACGATTAATAATTGACTTCTATTGATATAAAAGATCTTCAGATCTTTAAGAGAGTGGATTCGGGAGATAACCGCTCTATATAAATGAATGCTTCCTTGGTGCCCCAGGTTATTAATGGTTTCATTGTTGCATGGTTTAATTCAATCACGTAATCAATTAAACGTTAGGTAATAGATTTGATAAAATAGCATGTCATACAATTGAATCATAGTCAGAGACAGGACAACTAACATGCTGTAAGACAGGGGTGCAGGCGGAGTGCATGTGGAGTTTCTCTAGTGGTAGACGATAGTTACGCTTTTTAGGTTCATGAGCCAATCGGAAAGGGATGGTCTGATAGGCTCCTTGCACCTATAGACAGATGAGAAAGAGAAAGCTGGTGGAGAAATATCCTCTATGTTTTTCAATGGTACAGTTGAGCTCTAGGACTATGGACGGGAGGAGAAATGGACGGGAGGAGATTGGTCGGGATGTCCTTTTGCACTTGAGCTAAAACGGCATGTGACGGGTAGGCAGGGACAAATCCCTGTCCTCGGCTCTGGTCTCTCTGACATTTAGATGACATTTCACAAACACCTGGACACTGAAGTGAGGTTCCAGGTGTAGTGGAGCGAAAAAAGATATCAGGAGAGGAGAGGAGAGGCTGCCGTGTCATGTTGTGTTGTATTTTACTTCCATTCACAACATTCCCAAGCTTTTCCAGATTGGGAGTCAACTGCCCATGTCTTCCCATAATCCTGGGAGAACGACTCTGAAATATTCACAATTTTATTAAAAACTCCTGAAAAAGTGGAGGAAAATTCAGAGGGGACACCAAGTCATCCCTCATCTTGCTTGATTTATACGAGAAGCGTCAAAAATTTATAAAAGCCAATTTAGAGGGTGATTTGTGATTCTCATAAGCAATAGAGATATGCTGAGAATGTTGGCCGGAAGAAAGAGGGAGAGAAAGAGAGGAGACAGAGCCAAAATAGATTTCCTTATTTAAATGAAGCTATCGGAAAGGGTGTGAGAGTGAAAGATTGAAAGATTGAAAGAGAAAGAGAAAGAGAAAGAGAGAAAGAGAGAGAGAGAGAGAGAGAGAGAGAGAGAGAGAGAGAGAGAGAGAGAGAGAGAGAGAGAGAGAGAGAGAGAGAGAGAGAGAGAGAGAGAGAGAGAGAGAGAGCGAGAGCGAGAGAAAGAGAAGGGCTTTGGGATGTGATAACCCCAACTATACGCCAACAGAACAACCCCCAAAACATTTCTCACTGCTTCCACACCTGAGGCCAACTGACCAGTGGTGTGCTGGCTCTCTCACACACACACAAACGCGTACGCACACACACACACACAAAATGTAAAACACACATACACATCCTACAGGGCCCTCTCTCTCGAACACACACCACTCAACACAGTGGGCCCCAAATCATCCCCAATAAATCATCCCCAGGAAAATACCCACTCCTCAACACAGGGGCCCCAAATCATCGCCAGTAAAACACACACCACTCAACACAGGGGCCCCCAAATAATCCCCAGTTAAACACACACCACTCAACACAGGGGCCCCCAAATAATCCCCAGTTAAACACACACCACTCAACACAGGGGCCCCAAATCATCCCCAGTAAAACACACACCACTCAGCACAGGGGACCCAAATCATCCCCAGTAAAACACACACCACTCAACACAGGGAGGCCCCAAATAATCTCCAGTTAAACACAAAAGTCAACATAAAAACATTCACTGTGCAGGAGCTTCTGGCAGAATGAAATCACTGCAAACTTCAGAAGTCCTGACACACACACCCACAGATTGTTAACTGCACCGTTTAACACAGGACGTGCATTAAAGGGATGCTTCAGGATTTTGGCAATGAGGCCCTTTACCTACTTCCCCAGAGTCAGATGAACTCGTTGATACCATTTTTATGTCTGTGTGCAGTTTAAAGGAAGTTGCTTAGTGGCGCAAGCGCAATGCCGGAAGTCTACGGGTATCTGCTAGCGTGCTAGACTTCATTCATTCTGCTAACTCTAGTTAGCATTGGCTGGCGAAACTATATCTAACTTCCTTCATACTGGACACAGAGACATAAACATGGTGTCCACCAGTTGATCTGACTCTGGGGAAGAAGATAAAGGGCCTCGTTGCCAAAAGTATCCCTTTAATGCTAGGAGACTCTGTTTCCACCAAGCGTCCATAGTGACTAGTATTTTAGTTTGACTAACTGCTCTCTACTGTTCTAGAGAGGAGGAGATGGTGTGTGACTGACTCAGGATTTAATTACTGACTCACTTTTTGCATATGTTATAAAACACCTTTATTTTATTTTTTTAAACACACTTTCAGCCATTCATGTTCCAC
>NC_092104.1:15850817-15878317 GCF_045679555.1 Salvelinus alpinus | reverse complement strand
CATTTACACAGCCAGCCCAATTCTGATATTTTTTTCTCAAAATGGGACTTTTGACGAATCCGATGAGTTATTTGGCCAATAATTGGGCAAAAGATCAGAATTGGGCTGCCTGTCTAAACGCAGCCTTAGAGTAAGCAATAACCAGTGCGTGCGTGCGTGTGTGTGTGCGTGCGTGCGTGCGTGCGTGCATGCGTACCTGTCATTGATGCTCCAGTTGAGACATAGGTTGAGCGAGCTGAGGTTCCTACATTTCCGGACCACCTCCATCACCGTCTCGTTGTTGAGCTCTGAGATGTGCCGCAAGTCCAGACTGCTCAGGTTACATAGCTAGGACAGAGGTACAGGTCAGTACACACAGAGACACACATGTGATTGCTGTGCATAGAGTCTCCTTCAGCACAAGGTTAAGAAGGGATTACCAACTCAATAATATATTTTATTGTTTTACACACTCAGCAAGGAGGATGGATTAGCCCCCCCACACACACACACGCACACACACACACACACACGATAATACAGGTATTATTATAGATATTATACCATATCTAATACACACAACGGGGAAGTAGGGTGTAAAATGTCACGGTCAAGGCTAAACACAAAATAAGCTTCCAGTGGGCATTAAGATTAGAGGGTTCGTTGTCTGCTCTGTGGGCTTCTAGTCAAAGACAGACTGGAGGTGGAAAGAGGAAGACAGACAGGCCGGAGGTTGAAGAGGAAGACAAACAGACAGGCTGGAGGGAGAAAGAGGAAGACAGACAGGCTGGAGGTGAAAAGAGGAAGACAGACAGGCTGGAGGTGGAAAGAGGAAGACAGACAGGCTGGAGGGAAAAGAGGAAGACAGACATGCTGGAGGGAGAAAGAGGAAGACAGACAGGCTGGAGGTGGAAAGAGGAAGACATACATGCTGGAGGTGGAAAGAGGAAGACAGACAGACAGGCTGGAGGGAGAAAGAGGAAGACATACATGCTGGAGGTGGAAAGAGGAAGACAGACAGGCTGGAAGTGGAAAGAGGAAGACAGACAGGCTGGAGGTGAAAAAAGGAAGACAGACAGGCTGGAGGGAGAAAGAGGAAGACAGACAGGCTGGAGGTGGAAAGAGGAAGACAGACATGCTGGAGGTGAAAAGAGGAAGACAGACAGGCTGGATGTGGAAAGAGGAAAACAGACAGGCTGGAGGTGGAAAGAGGAAGACAGACAGGCTGGAGGTGAAAAGAGGAAGACAGACAGGCTGGAGGGAGAAAGAGGAAGACAGACAGGCTGGAGGTGGAAAGAGGAAGACAGACATGCTGGAGGTGAAAAGAGGAAGACAGACAGGCTGGAGGGAGAAAGAGGAAGACAGACAGGCTGGAGGTGGAAAGAGGAAGACAGACAGGCTGGAGGTGAAAAGAGGAAGACAGACATGCTGGAGGTGAAAAGAGGAAGACAGACAGGCTGGATGTGGAAAGAGGAAAACAGACAGGCTGGAGGTGAAAAGAGGAAGACAGACAGGCTGGAGTTTGAAGAGGAAGACAGACAGGCTGGAGGGAGAAAGAGGAAGACAGACAGGCTGGAGGTGAAAAGAGGAAGACAGACAGGCTGGAGGTGGAATGAGGACAGACAGGCTGGAGGAGGAACGAGAAGGACAGATAGGATGGCGGTGCAACGAGGAAGACAGAAAGCTGGAGGTGGAAAGAGGAAGACAGACATGCTGGTGGAAAGAGGAAGACAGACATGCTGGTGGAAAGAGGAAGACAGACAAGCTTGAGGTGGAAAGAGGAAGACAGGCTGGAAATGGAATGAGGAAGACAGACAGGCTGGAGGTGGAAAGAGCTAGACAGACATGCTGGAGGTGGAATGAGAAGGGCAGACAGGCTTGGCATTTTTCGCAATGAATCTTGTTCTGGAGGCAGCTCTGCAGAGTGGTCACTAGCAGGCACAGCCACAAAGTCATAAAATCTGATTTTAAACCTAACCACACTGCTAACCCTAACAAACCTCTACGGGATCAGAGTCCCTAAACCGGGACGGTTGTTGCTCAATATGTGATAACGTGACTAGAGAACGTTGTATACAACAGCCAACTTTCTGGGACATAGACATGTCTTACATGGACAGAAAGCTTAAATTCTTGTTAATCTAACTGCAGTGTCCAATTTACAGCAGCTATTACAGAAGAAAATACCATGCTAAACAAAACACTTATCATGGCAACTGGTTTGATACATTCACCTCTGAAGGTAAATAATGTACTTACACTACCGTCACTTAGAAATGTCCTTGTTTTTGAAAGAAATGCAATTTTTTTGTCCATTAAAATAACATCAAATTGATCAGAAATACAGTGTAGACATTGTGAATGTTGTAAATGACTATTGTAGCTGGAAACGGCAGATTTTTTATGGATGCTGGCCTTTTGTGTTATTTTGCCCATCTTAATCTTTTATTTTTATTTGCCAGTCTGAGACATGGCTTTTTCTTTGCAACTCTGCCTAGAAGGCCAGCATCCCGGAGTCACCTCTTCACTGTTGACGTTGAGACTGATGTTTTGCGGGTACTATTTAATGAAGCTGCAGTTGAGGACTTGTGAGTTATCTATTTCTAAAACTAGACACTAGTGTACTTGTTTTCTTGCTCAGTTGTGCACCGGGGCCTCCCACTCCTCTTTATATTCTGGTTAGAGACAGTTTTTTTATTTGTAATATCTTTTACCAGATCTATTGTGTTATATTCTCCTATATTAATTTCACATATCCACAAACTTCAAAGTGTTTCCTTTCAAATGGTATCAAGAATATGCATATCCTTGCTTTAAGTCCTGGGCTACAGGCAGTTGCATTTGGGTACGACATTTTAGGCGAAAATTGAAAAAAAGGGTCCGATCCTAAAGAGGTTTTTAAATAAATGTTTGTTTTCATAAATGTGTACATATTAGCTGGCCTATCTAAGGGGAAATCGCTCAGGTCTGCTTCCAGGACAAGACTCGTGACAATTAACGTCAACCTGCAGGTGGAAAGAGAAGAAAAGACAGGCTAGAGAACCCCTGGATCTGCTTCTCACTTTACACACATGGAAATAGAAATGTGTCTGTTTGTATTGTCACAGAGCAACCAGGTTAGAACAAGCTTCCACCTAACGTCAGTACAGCTGAGTCCCACAGCACCCAGGAGGAAAGGAAGATCAAATTTGACATTCCAGTTAGGATCTGGCTAAAAATAATTGAATCAACTATAGAACCCTTAGCCGTCTATGGTTGTGAGGTATGGGATCCACTCACCAACCAAGAATTCACAAAATGGGAAAAAACATCCTCCGTGTACAACGCAAAACACCAAATAATGCATGCAGAGGAGAATAGGACGTTGTCCGCTAATGATCAAAATCCAGAAAAGAGCCGTTAAATTCTACAGCCACCTAAAAGGAAGTGAATCTCAAACCTTCCATATCAAAGACATCATCTACATAGAGATTCATCTAGAAAAGAGCCCCCTCATCCAGTTAGTTCTGGGGCTCTGTTCACAAACACAAACAGACCTCACAGAGCCCCAGGACAGCAACACAATTAGACCCAAACAAATTATGAGAAAACAAAAGACAATTGCTTGACACCAACCAAAGGTCAAAGTAAACTGGAGAGCTATTTGGCCCTGAACAGAGAGTACACAGTGGCAGAATGCTTGACCACTGTAACTGACCCAAAATTAAGAAAAGCCTTGACTATGTACAGACTCAGTGAGCATAGCCTTGCTATTGAGAAAGGCCTCCGTAGGCAGACCTGGCTCTCAAGAGAAGACAGGCTATGTGCCCACTGCCCACAAAATGAGGTGGAAACTGAGCTGCACTTCCTATCCTCCTGACAAATGCATGACCATATTAGAGACACATATTTCCCTCAGATTACACAGACCCATAAAGAATTTGAAAGCAAATACAATTTAATAAACTCTCACATCTATTGGTTGAAATAGCAGTGCGCCAACACAGCAGCTGGATGTGTGACCTGTTGCCACAAGAAAAGGGCAAACAGAGGGGCACAAACACCATTGTAAATACAGTACAACCTATATTTATCTGTTTATTTATTTTCCTGTTCGAACATCAAATAGGCGAAAGAGGGTGTGCTTTGTCTAGAATATTTTCTCAAATTGTATTTGGTATCCCTATACCACATTTTCTGAAGCGTTCAGTATGTAAAAATGTAACTAATTCCTAAATATTAATTTAGAAACATTTCCAATAAAATTATTTTACAGCGTGCCCAAGTTGTCGAGTCTGGATTGAAAGGTTAAATTATTCATAAAGAGGCTGGTGTGTGTGTGTGTGTGTGTGTGTGTGTGTGTGTGTGTGTGTGTGTGTGTGTGTGTGTGTGCGTGCGTGCGTGCGTGCGTGCGTGCGTGCGTGCGTGCGTGCGTGCGTGCGTGCGTGCGTGTGTGAATTAAAGGGTCTGTCTAGCTCAGTAGTCTGCATATTAGTTGCAGTAGTTGGCGCACCTCTCCTATCTCTGATTGTTCTAGGTGTCTTTTGCCAGAGGTCACCTCAGCATATGTAGGCTGATGATCTGAAGGATAAATGGTGTGGACTGCATCATGTGGTGTACTTCTCTGAAGGACAGTGTTCTGTCCGACCCTGGAGTAGTGCTCAGAGCTGTGTTGTGATGGGCCAGGTTCAGTAGAGCTGTGTTGTGATGGGCCGGGTCTAGTAGAGCTGTGTTGTGATGGGCCAGGTCTAGTAGAGCTGTGTTGTGATGGGCCAGGTCTAGTAGAGCTGTGTTGTGATGGGCCTGGTCTAGTAGAGCTGTATTGTGATGGGCCTGGTCTAGTAGAGCTGTGTTGTCATGGGCCTGGTCTAGTAGAGCTGTGTTGTGATGGGACGGGTCTAGTAGAGCTGTATTGTGATGGGCCTGGTCTAGTAGAGCTGTGTTGTCATGGGCCAGGTTCAGTAGAGCTGTGTTGTGATGGGCCAGGTCTAGTAGAGCTGTGTTGTGATGGGCCAGGTCTAGTAGAGCTGTGTTGTGATGGGCCGGGTCTAGTAGAGCTGTGTTGTGATGGGCCAGGTCCAGTAGAGCTGTGTTGTGATGGGCCTGG
This sequence comes from Salvelinus alpinus, assembly GCF_045679555.1. Taxonomy (NCBI): domain Eukaryota; kingdom Metazoa; phylum Chordata; class Actinopteri; order Salmoniformes; family Salmonidae; genus Salvelinus; species Salvelinus alpinus. The sequence goes on along the minus strand of NC_092104.1, from coordinate 15,873,252 downwards.
TCTAGTAGAGCTGTATTGTGATGGGCCGGGTCTAGTAGAGCTGTGTTGTGATGGGCCAGGTTCAGTAGAGCTGTGTTGTGATGGGACGGGTCTAGTAGAGCTGTGTTGTGATGGGCCTGGTCTAGTAGAGCTGTGTTGTGATGGGCCGGGTCTAGTAGAGCTGTGTTGTGATGGGCCAGGTCTAGTAGAGCTGTGTTGTGATGGGCCAGGTCTAGTAGAGCTGTGTTGTGATGGGCCAGGTCTAGTAGAGCTGTGTTGTGATGGGCCAGGTCTAGTAGAGCTGTGTTGTGATGGGCCAGGTCTAGTAGAGCTGTGTTGTGATGGGCCAGGTCTAGTAGAGCTGTGTTGTGATGGGCCAGGTCTAGTAGAGCTGTGTTGTGATGGGCCTGGTCTAGTAGAGCTGTGTTGTGATGGGCCAGGTCTAGTAGAGCTGTGTTGTGATGGGCCAGGTCTAGTAGAGCTGTGTTGTGATGGGCCAGGTCTAGTAGAGCTGAGTTGTGATGGGCCAGGTCTAGTAGAGCTGTGTTGTGATGGGCCAGGTCTAGTAGAGCTGAGTTGTGATGGGCCAGGTTCAGTAGAGCTGTGTTGTGATGGGCCGGGTCTAGTAGAGCTGAGTTGTGATGGGCCAGGTCTAGTAGAGCTGAGTTGTGACGGGCCAGGTTCAGTAGAGCTGTGTTGTGATGGGCCAGGTCTAGTAGAGCTGTGTTGTGATGGGCCAGGTCCAGTAGAGCTGTGTTGTGATGGGCCGGGTCTAGTAGAGCTGTGTTGTGATGGGCCAGGTCTAGTAGAGCTGTGTTGTGATGGGCCAGGTCTAGTAGAGCTGTGTTGTGATGGGCCTGGTCTAGTAGAGCTGTGTTGTGATGGGCCTGGTCTAGTAGAGCTGTGTTGTGATGGGCCTGGTCTAGTAGAGCTGTGTTGTGATGGGCCTGGTCTAGTAGAGCTGTGTTGTGATGGGCCTGGTCTAGTAGAGCTGTGTTGTGATGGGCCGGGTCTAGTCGTGCTGTCCTGGGGCGGGTCTGGTCTGGTAAATCTGTGCTGTGTTGGGCATGGTCTAGTAGAGCTGTGCTGTAATAAGCTGTGTCTGGCTATTTTCTCCTGGGAATGGTGGAGGTACTGCTGTTTCAGAATGTGGGGCGGGGGACCTCTGTTGCTGGGGTGATGAGTGTGTGGGTCCCTGCCAAGTGTTGCATCTTTTAGGTCCTTGGCAAAGGTTCTGATACTGTCATGATCCAGATGTACATTATCGTATGTGTTGACATGTCAGAGTGGGGTGGTGAGCCGTTCTGACGTTGAGCAGTGAGGCACAGTCCACAGTGATCTGTTGATTTATTTTGTCGATTAACTTTCCTGGGTAGTCTTTTCTTGGTAGGAGGGTGGACACAACTATATTGGTTGTTGGGAACATAGCCTGTGCCCGTTCTGCCACTCTTCTCACTGCCCCAGATACATTTTCACCTTTGGCATGAAGATCGTTTGTGCCAGTATGGATGATGATGTTGTCGGGGGTGTCAATCCTGGTCTGACTGAGTAGCTGCATTGCACTGTCAGTTATAGGACACCAGAACCTATACACCTGGTGTCTAGGGAATAATCTTTCCTGGACTAAGAACTTCCCATTTGAATCAATAAGGATTGCAGTTGTGGGTGATTGTCTGGGTGGAGCAGACTGGGAGACTGGTAGGTTGACCTGGGCTGGAGCAGACTGGGAGGCTGGTAGGTTGACCTGGGCTGGAGCAGACAGGGTGGCTGGTTGGCTGACCTGGGCTGGAGCAGACTGGGTGGCTGGTTGGCTGACCTGGGCTGGAGCAGACTGGGAGACTGGTAGGTTGACCTGGGCTGGAGCAGACTGGGAGGCTGGTAGGTTGACCTGGGCTGGAGCAGACTGGGAGGCTGGTAGGTTGACCTGGGCTGGAGCAGACAGGGTGGCTGGTTGGCTGACCTGGGCTGGAGCAGACTGGGTGGCTGGTTGGCTGACCTGGACTGGAGCAGACTGAGAGGCTGGTAGGTTGACCTGGGCTGCAGCAGACTGAGAGGCTGGTAGGTTGACCTGGGCTGGAGCACACTGTGCTGGAGCAGACTGGGAAGCAGGTAGGCTGACCTGGGCTGGAGCAGACTGAGAGGCTGGTAGGTTGACCTGGCCTGGAGCAGACTGGGAGACTGGTATTCTGACCTGGGCTGGAGCACACTGTGCTGGAGCAGACTGGGAAGCAGGTAGGCTGACCTGGGCTGGAGCACACTGTGCTGGAGCAGACTGGGAAGCAGGTAGGCTGACCTGGGCTGGAGCAGACTGAGAGGCTGGTAGGTTGACCTGGGCTGGAGCAGACTGGGAGACTGGTATTCTGACCTGGGCTGGAGCACACTGTGCTGGAGCAGACTGGGAAGCAGGTAGGCTGACCTGGGCTGGAGCACACTGTGCTGGAGCAGACTGGGAAGCAGGTAGGCTGACCTGGGCTGGAGCACACTGTGCTGGAGCAGACTGGGAAGCAGGTAGGCTGACATGGGCTGGAGCAGACTGGGACGCTGGTTGGCTGATCTGGGCTGGAGTAGACTGGTAGGCTGGTATTCTGACCTGTGCTGGAGCAGACTGGTAGGCTGGTATTCTGACCTGTGCTGGAGCAGACTGGGAGACTGGTATTCTGACCTGGGCTGGAGCAGACTGGGCGACTGGTATTCTGACCTGGGCTGGAGCAGACTGGTAGGCTGGTATTCTGACCTGTGCTGGAGCAGACTGGGAGACTGGTATTCTGACCTGGGCTGGAGCAGACTGGGAGACTGGTATTCTGACCTGGGCTGGAGCAGACTGGGAGACTGGTATTCTGACCTGGGCTGGAGCAGACTGGTAGGCTGGTGCAGTGTCATCAGGCTGTGTGGTGGAGGCCATGCTGGTCTCAGGTTCTGCTTGTGTTATGCCAAGCTGGTGGACATGTTCTCTAGATGCAGAGGACATAATGACTCACTGCTGGTAGAGGAGGTCAATGTACCTCTCTCTGCTCTAGCTCCTCTCTCGTTGTGCTCAGATGGTCTCTGAGGTCATCATTTGTCTGACTCAGTTTGTCCATTCTGCTTTCTAATTTAGCAATAGATGCTCTGCTCTCCTCCCTGAACTGTTTCATCTCTTCTTTTAGTTTCTGGACAGTGTCCTCCTCTTGAAGCTTGTTCTCTCTGAGTTCTATGACCTCTGCTTCGACTAGAGAGAGGGTGTTGTGGAAACGTTGCATAGCAGGTGTTCTTGGTGTTGTAGGCATATCCTTGGCTCTGTCTGCTGCAGGTGAGGTAGGTAGAGGGACACTGAGGGCTTCTTGCTGGGTCACAGAGACCGTTGGGGCCTGCTTTTCTCCATCTCCCTCCTTGACTTTTTCCTCAGTTTCTGAGACGATTTCATCTTTTGCTTTTAGTGTAGCAAACACATTCTCAAAAGCCTGGAGGCTTGAATCATTGCCTTGTATCAATACAGTTCCATTATTATATAAGTTTACTGTTTGATACGTGTTGCTCTGGTCAGCTTCTTCAAAAATGCTGATCTGACATCCTTGGCTGATGCCTCTCTTTTTTGAGAAAGGGAAACGGTTGCAAATAACCTTTTTCCATATGTGCCCTCGTTTGGTATAAAAAAAATAATTTGCTCTTGTTTTGCAACTGGTAAGATCTGCAAACAGGCATTCATGGTTCTGTCCCATCAACAAACCTTTGAAACTTTTCTTAGCTTTCTGTTTGGATGTCTGGTGGGTAAAACATTTCCATAGCAATGCTGGTGATATTGGCTACAATGTTGCAATAGAAGCCTTGTTTCTTGTATTATTGTCTCTTGTGTTTTTAGAGGACTGTTTTACTTTGATGTCCTTTTTCTTCTGTCCTTATTTTGTCTTTCTTTTCTTCTGTTAACGAGATATTCTTTGTTAGCTAGCTAGCTTCTTCCAGGAGAGTCCCTAGCAACTGCTTAGCAACTGGTAAACAATTCAGATAGCTAAGAAAACGGTACAACTTTATGAAAAATAGTTACTTTTTCAAAAGCCTATCTTCTTTGTTTGTTGCTTGTTTTGTCTCCTATTCAGTCTTGCAGTTTTCTTTTGCTTTTTTCCGATGTACTTCATTCTAAAAACCATGTAAATTTCAATATTTGTAGGAGCTCATTTTTTCAGCAGCTGCTGCTCAATTTGGAACTCAGAATCTCTCTCTCTCATGCACTCTCTCTCTCTCTCATGTGCTCTCTCTCTCTCATGCGCTCTCTCTCTCTCATGCGCTCTCTCAATTCAATTCAATTCAATTCAAGGGGCTTTATTGGCATGGGAAACATGTGTTAACATTGCCAAAGCAAGTGAGGTAGATATTATACAAAAGTGAAATAAACAATACAAATTAACAGTAAACATTACACATACAGAAGTTTCAAAACAATAAAGACATTACAAATGTTATATTATATATATACAGTGTTGTAACAATGTACAAATGGTTAAAGCACACAAGTTAAAATAAATAAGCATAAATATGGGTTGTATTTACAATGGTGTTTGTTCTTCACTGGTTGCCCTTTTCTTGTGGCAACAGGTCACAAATCTTGCTGCTGTGATGGCACACTGTGGAATTTCTCCCAGTAGATATGGGAGTTTATCAAAATTGGATTTGTTTTCAAATTCTTTGTGGATCTGTGTAATCTGAGGGAAATATGTCTCTCTAATATGGTCATACATTGGGCAGGAGGTTAGGAAGTGCAGCTCAGTTTCCACCTCATTTTGTGGGCAGTGTGCACATAGCCTGTCTTCTCTTGAGAGCCATGTTTGCCTACGGCGGCCTTTCTCAATAGCAAGGCTATGCTCACTGAGTCTGTACATAGTCAAAGCTTTCCTTAAGTTTGGGTCAGTCACAGTGGTCAGGTATTCTGCCACTGTGTACTCTCTGTTTAGGGCCAAATAGCATTCTAGTTTGCTCTGTTTTTTTGTTAATTCTTTCCAATGTGTCAAGTAATTATCTTTTTGTTTTCTCATGATTTGTTTGGGTCTAATTGTGCTGTTGTCCTGGGGCTCTGTGGGGTGTGTTTGTGTGTGTGAACAGAGCCCTAGGACCAGCTTGCTTAGGGGACTCTTCTCCAGGTTCATCTCTCTGTAGGTGATGGCTTTGTTATGGAAGGTTTGGGAATCGCTTCCTTTTAGGTGGTTGTAGAATTTAACGGCTCTTTTCTGGATTTTGATAATTAGTGGGTATCGGCCTAATTCTGCTCTGCATGCATTATTTGGTGTTCTACGTTGTACACGGAGGATATTTTTGCAGAATTCTGCATGCAGAGTCTCAATTTGGTGTTTGTCCCATTTTGTGAAATCTTGGTTGGTGAGCGGACCCCAGACCTCACAACCATAAAGGGCAATGGGCTCTATGACTGATTCAAGTATTTTTAGCCAGATCCTAATTGGTATGTTGAAATTTATGTTCCTTTTGATGGCATAGAAGGCCCTTCTTGCCTTGTCTCTCAGATCGTTCACAGCTTTGTGGAAGTTACCTGTGGTGCTGATGTTTAGGCCGAGGTATGTATAGTTTTTTGTGTGCTCTAGGGCAACGGTGTCTAGATGGAATTTGTGGTCCTGGCGACTGGACCTTTTTTGGAACACCATTATTTTGGTCTTACTGAGATTTACTGTCAGGGCCCAGGTCTGACAGAATCTGTGCAGAAGATCTAGGTGCTGCTGTAGGCCCTCCTTGGTTGGTGACAGAAGCACCAGATCATCAGCAAACAGTAGACATTTGACTTCGGATTCTAGTAGGGTGAGACCGGGTGCTGCAGACTGTTCTAGTACCCGCGCCAATTCGTTGATATATATGTTGAAGAGGGTGGGGCTTAAGCTGCATCCCTGTCTCACCCCACGACCCTGTGTGAAGAAATGTGTGTGTTTTTTGCCAATTTTAACCGCAAACTTGTTGTTTGTGTACATGGATTTTATAATGTCGTATGTTTTACCCCCAACACCACTTTCCATCAATTTGTATAGCAGACCCTCATGACAAATTGAGTCGAAGGCTTTTTTGAAATCAACAAAGCATGAGAAGACTTTGCCTTTGTTTTGGTTTGTTTGGTTGTCAATTAGGGTGTGTAGGGTGAATACATGGTCTGTTGTACGGTAATTTGGTAAAAAGCCAATTTGACATTTGCTCAGTACATTGTTTTCATTGAGGAAATGTACGAGTCTGCTGTTAATGATAATGCAGAGGATTTTCCCAAGGTTACTGTTGACGCATATTCCACGGTAGTTATTGGGGTCAAATTTGTCTCCACTTTTGTGGATTGGGGTGATCAGTCCTTGGTTCCAAATATTGGGGAAGATGCCAGAGCTAAGGACGATGTTAACCTGTCTAGGATGAGAGTGCCGCTAGCGGCACTCCCCCCCCACCCCCACTGAAAAACCAGTGCCGCGAAATTCAAAAACAATATTTTTTTAAAATATTTAACTTTCACACATTAAAGTCCAATACAGCTAATGAAAGACACAGATCTTGTGAATCCAGTCAACATGTCCGATTTTTAAAATGTTTTACAGGGAAGACACAATATGTAAAGATGTACATCTATTACCTAAAAACACATTAGCATAATCCACCATCTTTTATTTGTCCACCAACACCAGTAGCTATCACCAATTCGGCTAAACTAAGATATTTATAGCCCCTAACCAATAAAAAAACTCATCAGATGACAGTCTGATAACATATTTATGGTATGGGATAGGTTTTGTTAGAAAAAAGTGCATATTTCAGGTAGATGGCATAGGTTACAATTGCACCCACCGTCACAAATGGAATAGAAAAACTACTTAGAGCAACGTGTTTACCTACTTACTAATCATCAAACATTTCGTAAAAATACACAGCATACACGAATCGAAAGACACAGATCCTGTGAATACAGACAATATTTCAGATTTTCTAAGTGTCTTACAGCGAAAACACAATAAATCGTTATATTAGCATAGCACATAGCACATAGCAGCCCAGCATTGATTCTAGCCAAAGTGAGCGATAAAAGTAAACATCGCCAAAATATATTAATTTTTTCACTAACCTTCTCAGAATTCTTCAGATGACACTCCTGTAACATCATATTACACAATCCATATAGAGTTTGATCGAAAATGTTTATATTTAGCCACCAAAATCATGGTTAGACAATGTGAAATGTAGCTCAGCTGGTCAGAAAAAGTCTGTGCGCCACTTAGACAGTGATCTACTCTTATACATAAATACTCATAAACGTGACTAAAAAATATAGGGTGGACAGGGATTGATAGACAATTTAATTCTTAATACAATCGCGGAATTACATTTTTTAAATTATCCTTACTTTTCAATACAGCTTGCGCCAAGCGAAGCTACGTCAAAAAACATGGCGTCCTAAGCCACTAACATTTTTCGACAGAAACACGATTTATCATAATAAAAATGTCCTACTTTGAGCTGTTCTTCCATCAGTATCTTGGGCAAAGGATCCTTTCTTGGGTCCAATCGTCTTTTGGTGGAAAGCTGTCCTCTTGCCATGTGGAAATGCCAACTGCGTTCGGGATGAACTGGAAGCGTGCCCAGCAATTCATTCACGTTTCAGAAATAAATGTCCCAAAATCGCACTAAACGGATATAAATTGCTATAAAACGCTTTAAATTAACTACCTTATGATGTTTTTAACTCCCATAACGAGTAGAAACATGACCAGAGTAATATTACTCCCTCCACTAATGCTTGGAACAGGTGCGGGTCGGTGTCCTCTAGGCGCATGACGCAGCTCCAAAAGAGTGACTAGCCTCAGGGTTTTTTAATTTATAGTGCCTGTGAACGCGCAATCGACCCCATTCAAATCGTCATCACGTAAAGACATCCAGGGGAAGACGTAAGCAGTGTCCGTATAGTCATAGCAATAACAGTGCCCTTTTAACTGACTCCAGAACAGTGGCCAAAATTTCTGAAATAAGACTCCATGTCAGGGAAATTGCTGTAGAATGGGCTCTGTTCCACTTAGAGACAAAATTTCAACTCCTATAGAAACTATAGACTGTTTTCTATCCAATAATAATAATAATATGCATATTGTACGATCAAGAACTTTGTGGGAAGCCGTTTCAAAAAATTACACGATTAGCATAAATAGCCACAACAGCGCCCCCATCCTCAACAGGTTTTAAAGAGTTTTAGTATAGCCAATTGGAATTTGTTGTCTGTATATTTGATCATTTCATTAAGGATACCATCAACACCACAGGCCTTTTTGGGTTTGAGGGTTTTTATTTTGTCCTGTAACTCATTCAAGGTAATTGGAGAATCCAATGGGTTCTGGTAGTCTTTAATAGTTGATTCTAGGATTTGTATTTGATCATGTATATGTTTTTGTTCTTTATTCTTTGTTATAGAGCCAAAAAGATTGGAGAAGTGGTTTACCCATACATCTCCATTTTGGATAGATAATTCTTCGTGTTGTTGTTTGTTTAGTGTTTTCCAATTTTCCCAGAATTGGTTAGAGTCTATGGAGTCTTCAATTACATTGAGCTCTCTCTCTCATGCGCTCTCTCTCTCTCTCATGCGCTCTCTCTCTCATGCGCTCCCTCTCTCTCTCTCTCATGCGCTCCCTCTCTCTCTCTCATGCGCTCCCTCTCTCTCTCTCTCATGCGCTCCCTCTCTCTCTCTCTCATGCGCTCCCTCTCTCTCTCTCTCATGCGCTCCCTCTCTCTCTCTCATGCGCTCCCTCTCTCTCTCTCTCATGCGCTCCCTCTCTCTCTCTCTCATGCGCTCTCTCTCTCTCTCATGCGCTCCCTCTCTCTCTCTCTCATGCTCTCTCATGCTCTCTCTCATGCTCTCTCTCTCTCTCTCTCTCTCTCTCTCTCTCTCTCTCTCTCTCTCTCTCTCTCTCTCTCTCTCTCTCTCTCTCTCTCTCTCTCTCATGCGCTCTCTCTCTCTCTCTCTCATGCGCTCTCTCTCTCTCTCTCATGCGCTCTCTCTCTCTCTCTCTCATGCGCTCCCTCTCTCTCTCTCATGCGCTCCCTCTCTCTCTCTCTCATGCGCTCCCTCTCTCTCTCTCTCATGCGCTCCCTCTCTCTCTCTCTCATGCGCTCCCTCTCTCTCTCTCTCATGCGCTCTCTCTCTCTCTCTCTCTCTCTCTCTCTCTCTCTCTCTCTCTCTCTCTCTCTCTCTCTCTCTCTCTCTCTCTCTCTCTCTCTCTCTCTCTCTCTCTCTCTCTCTCTCTCTCTCTCTCTCTCTCTCTCTCTCTCTCATGCGCTCTCTCTCTCATGCGCTCCCTCTCTCTCTCTCTCATGCGCTCTCTCTCTCTCTCTCTCTCTCTCTCTCTCTCTCTCTCTCTCTCTCTCTCTCTCTCTCTCTCTCCCGCGCTCTCTCTCTCTCTCTCTCTCATGCGCTCTCTCTCATGCGCTCTCTCTCATGCGCTCGCTCTCTCTCTCATGCGCTCTCTCTCTCTCTCTCTCTCTCTCTCTCTCTCTCTCTCAAATTCAAATTCACATTCAAGCTGCTTTATTGGCATGAAAAACATTGTGTCAATATTGCCAAAGCAACAATGTATACAATATACATTGTAATACAATTAAAACAATGACAAATAATAATATAGAATGGCAGTAAATAATAATACAAAATTAAATATAAAAATAGTAACAATAAAATGGTAACAGTCAATAGTCGAATGTTATGTATGGTGTAATGCACCACTACCACCACCACCATCATTAAACTGCTATCATTACCATTACCACCCATACCATTACTATTTGGAATGATAAACAACAATAATAATACTAATAACAATAACAGTAAAAACAATAACAGTCATAATAAGTAAGTTACTGCTTACTATGCAGATGTTATTATTCAGTGTCCCTCAGGCTATGGCAGGCAAATACATATTTGGCTGCAAGAGGAGCCATTGCTCCTTCGCCCATGAGTATTTTTAGTTTTTCCTCTGGGTTTAATAAGTTAAAATTTGGAATAAATGTAGTCATTTCTGTGAATAATGAATCTCTTGGTGAGGAATATTTATCACAGTAAAGGAGAAAGTGCATCTCTGTTTCTACCTCCCCTGTCGTGCAGTGACCACATACACGCTCCTCTTTGGGTCGCCATGTCTTTTTATGTCTGCCGGTTTCTATTGCCAATCGGTGGTCACTCAGCCTGTACTTGGTAAGGATCTGTCTCTGCTTCGAATCTCTGACAGAGTAGAGATATTCAGCCAATTCATATTCTCTGTTTAGGGTCAGATAGCAATTTAGTCGGCTTTGGGATTTTGTTTCGTTTTTCCAATGTTGTAAATATGAGTCCTTTGATTGGTTCATGATTTTGTTTATTGGAATTCTTTGTTTTGAAGCAGTGCTGGTGTCAGCTTGGTTGGTTAGGTCCAACACCAGCTGACTGAGAGGGCTCGTTTCTGGGCTCAGCTCTTGGGTTTGAAGTGCTTTAAATTGCAGACTCGAATTTGGACTTGAATTTAGATGTAGCCAAAATTTTAATGATCTTTTCTGTATTTTCATTATTACTGGAAAGCGGCCCAATTCTGCCCTACATGCATTAGTTGGTGTATTTCTCTGGACTTGTAGGATTTTCCGACAGAATTCTGCATGTAGGGTTTCAATTGGATGTTTGTCCCACATTTTAAAGTCCAGTTTATTGAGTGGCCCCCAAACCTCACTTCCGTAAAGAGCTATTGGTAGGATTACACTGTCAAATATTTTGGTCCAAATTCTAATTGGGATGTTGATTTTGAATAACTTCATTTTTATTGCATACAATGCTCTGCGGGCTTTTTCTTTGAGTGCATTCACTGCCATATTAAAGTTTCCCGATGCAGATATGGTCAGACCAAGGTAGGTGTAATTTTTTGTGTGTTCAATGATGGTGTTGTTCAGGGTGAATTTATATTTGTGTTTCTGACATCTGTTTTGTTTTTGGAAAATCATGATTTTAGTTTTTGGGAAATTTACTGCCAGGGCCCAATTATGGCAATATTGCTCTAGAATATTAATGTTCTGTTGAAGACCTTCTTTGGTTGGTGATAGAAGTACCAAGTCATCAGCATATAGCAGGTATTTCACCTCTGTGTCAAATAGTGTGAGTCCTGGGGCTGGAGAATGGTCCAACATGTCTGCTAATTCATTGATATAAATGTTGAAAAGATTTGGACTCAAACTACAGCCTTGTCTCATACCTCGACATTGTGAAAAGAATTCTGTTCTTTGGTTTTTGATTTTTATTGCACACTTGTTTTCTGTGTACATACATTTTATTAAGTCATACACCTTACCACCAAGCCCACTTTGTAGAATTTTGTAGAATAGCCCTTCGTGCCAAATAGAATCAAATGCTTTTTTAAAGTCAATAAAGCAAGCAAAGATTTTGCCCTCTTTTTTTTGGTGGACGTGTTTATTAATTAGTGTGTGTAAGGTGTATATATGGTCAGTAGTGCGATGGTTAGGGAGAAAGCCAATTTGACATTTAGTTATTACATTTTTTTCTTGAAGAAAGGTTTGGATTCTTGAATTCAAAATGCTACAGAAAACCTTTCCCAAGTTACTGTTTACACAAATTCCCCTGTAATTATTGGGGTCTGATTTGTCTCCACTTTTGTGGATAGGGGAGATGAGCCCCTGGTTCCAGACATCAGGGAAGCAGCCAGAAGTTAAAACCATGTTGAACAATTTAAGCACAGCATTTTGCAACTCAGGTGTGCTGTTTTTCAGCATTTCATTTCTGATGTTGTCTAGACCACAAGCCTTCTTTGATTTAATAGATTTGAGCTTTTCATTTAGTTCTTGTTGGGTTATTGGGTAATCTAATGGATTTTGGTTATTTTTAATGACTGATTCAAGGATGTTCAATTTTTCTTTAATTTCTAATTGGTTCTGTTTTAAGTCTTTTTGTGGGATGTTTTTGTATAGATTATCAAAATAAGTTTTCCAAATTCCTACATCTTGTATGGCTAATTCTTGTGGCTTTGTTGTGCTTAAATTGTTCCACATGTCCCAGAACTGATTTTGGTCAATTGCGTTTTCAATTTCATCAAGTGTCTTGTTGGTATAATTCAGTTTCTTGCGTTTCAGTGTATGTTTATACTGTTTCAGAGTTTCAAAGTATTCATATCGTAGCTCTGGGTTGTTTTGCTGCTTATGTTTTTTGTTTGACATTTGTCTTAGGTGTTTTCTAATTGTTTTACATTCATTATCAAACCATTTGTCAGAAACATTTTGTTTTTTGTTTCTGATGTTGCATTTCTTTGGTTTTCTCAAATTTGCTTTCGATGCTGCTTTTTGGAATATGCAGTTGATGTTTAGAGTAGCCGAATTGACACCATCTTTATTGTTTTGGTATTGTGAGTTATTGAAAAACTGTATAGAGTTCATCATTTCTTTTGAGTTCAATGTTTCAATGAATCTCTCTGCACTGTTTGGAGCCCATCTGTATGATTGGTTTATGTTGAATAGTTTATTGGGCAGTTTTTTTGAATGAATATTGCCGGTTAATTTCTTCAAGAACACGTTGATCTGACTGTGATCTGACAATGGTGTCTGTGGTCTGACAGTGAATGCACTAATGGAGGAGGGGTCAATGTCCGTGATGGCATAATCGACTACACTTGTCCCAAGAGCTGAGCAGTAAGTAAACTGACCTAAAGAGTCCCCTCTGATTCTACCATTAAGCATGTACAGGCCTAAGGCTCGACAGAGATGCACTAACTCCTTCCCATTTTTGTTCAGTATTTGGTCAGGACTGTTTCTATTATTTATAATAGGGCTGCTGTACAAGGAGGGGTGACCAAATATGTGGTGGTTACCTCCCGCATCAGTGTAGTCAGGCTCAGAACCTGTTCTTGCATTGAAATCTCCACAAAGAAGCACTTTACCCTCTGCCTGAAATGTAATGATTTCTGTATGGAGATTGTCAAAAAACTGATCATCATAATATGGTGAATCTGAAGGAGGAGCATAAGCTGCACATATGTACACATCATTGTCACAATAGATTGTACCTTTGTTAAGTTTTAGCCAAATGTGACTGGTACCTTTTTTCATTTCATTCAGTGCCAAGTCCTGCTTATGCCAAATGATGATTCCACCTGAGTCTCGGCCCCGTTTAACATTTTTATGTTTGATTGATGGTAGTAAACTTTCTCTATAGCCTGAGGGACACTGAGTATCTATGTCTCCACGACACCATGTTTCCAGTAGGATTATGATGTCCTGTCCCTGGATGTTTTTAATAAATTCTGGATTTGTTGTTTTATAACCAAAATGTGAAGAGTAAAGTCCCTGGATATTCCAAGAGCTGATAGTTAATGATCTCATTTATAATAAGTGATATTCACTGGTTTGAGTAAAGTACATTGAAAACAATACAAAATAATATATATATATATATATACATATACATACATATATATATACATATACATACACACACACACACACACACACAACACACACACACACACACACACAACACACACACACACACACACACATACATACATACATACATACATACATACATACATACATACATACATACATACATACATACATACATACATACATACATACATACATACATACATACATACATACATACATACATACATACATACATACATACATACATACACACACACACACCATTATATATAAATATTATTATTATACCGGTGCCAATAAAAAATTAAGAATAGTTGTAAACAAATGAATAAGAATGGAATAAGACTGCATAAAAAATAAGTACAATGCAATCTGCAACCCTGTGTGTGTGTGTGTGCGCGTGCGTGTGTGTGCGTGCCCGTCTAGCCCAGTAGTCTGCATATTAGTTGCAGTAGTTGGCGCACCTCTCCTATCTCTGATTGTTCTAGGTGTCTTTTGCCAGAGGTTACCTCAGCATATGTAGGCTGATGATCTGAATGATACATGGTGTGGACTGCATCATGTGGTGTACTTCTCTGAAGGACAGTGTTCTGTCCGACCCTGGAGTAGTGGTCAGAGCTGTGTTGTGATGGGCCAGGTCCAGTAGAGATGTGTTGTGACGGGCCAGGTCCAGTAGAGCTGTGTTGTGATGGGCCAGGTCTAGTAGAGATGTGTTGTGATGGGCCAGGTCTAGTAGAGATGTGTTGTGATGGGCCTGGTCCAGTAGAGCTGTGTTCTGATGGGCCTGGTCCAGTAGAGCTGTGTTGTGATGGGCCTGGTCCAGTAGAGCTGTGTTGTGATGGGCCTGGTCTAGTAGAGCTGTGTTGTGAAGGCCCTGGTCTAGTAGAGCTGTGTTGTGATGGGCCAGGTCTAGTCGTGCTGTCCTGAGACGGGTCTGGTCTCGTAAATCTGTGTTGTGATGGGCCTGGTCTAGTAGAGCTGTGTTGTGATGAGCCTGGTCTAGTAGAGCTGTGTTGTGTTGGGCCTGGTCTAGTCGTGTTGTCCTGATGCGGGTCTGGTCTCGTAAATCTGTGTTGTGATGGGCCTGGTCTAGTAGAGCTGTGTTGTGAAGGCCCTGGTCTCGTAAATCTGTGTTGTGATGGGCCTGGTCTAGTAGAGCTGTGTTGTGAAGGCCCTGGTCTCGTAAATCTGTGTTGTGTTGGGCCTGGTCTAGTAGAGCTGTGCTGTAATAAGCCGTGTCTGGCTCTTTTCTCCTGGGGATGGTGGAGGTACTGTTGTTTCAGAAGGTGGGGCGGGGGACCTCTGTTGCTGGGGTGATGGGTGTGTGGGTCCCTGCCAAGTGTTGCATCTTTTAGGTCCTTGGCAAAGGTTCTGACACTGTCCTGATCAAGATGTACATCATCGTATAAGTGTTGACATGTCAGAGTGGGGTGGTGAGCCGTTCTGACGTTGAGTAGTGAGGCACAGTCCACAGTGATCTGTTGATTTATTTTGTCGATCAACTGTCCTGGGAAGTCTTTTCTTGGTAGGAGGGTGGACACAACTATATTGGTTGTTGGGAACACAGCCTGTGCCCGTTCTGCCACTCTTCTCACTGCCCCAGATACATCTTCACCTTTGGCATGAAGGTCGTTTGTGCCAGTGTGGATGATGATGTTGTCGAGGGTGTCAATCCTGGTCTGACTGAGTAGCTGCATTGCACTGTCAGTTGTAGGACACCAGAACTTATACACCTGGTGTCTAGGGAATAGTCTTTCCTGGACTAAGAACTTCCCATTTGAATCAATAAGGATTGCAGTTGTGGGTGACTGTCTGGCTGGAGCAGACTGGGAGGATGGTATTCTGACCTTGGCTGGAGCACACTGTGTTGGAGCAGACTGAGAGGCAGGTTGGCTGACCTGGGCTGGAGCAGACTGAGAGGCTGGTTGGTTGACTTGTGCTGGAGCACACTGTGCTGGAGCAGACTGGGAGGATGGTATTCTGACCTTGGCTGGAGCACACTGTGTTGGAGCAGACTGAGAGGCTGGTTGGCTGACCTGGGCTGGAGCAGACTGAGAGGCTGGTTGGCTGACCTGGGCTGGAGCAGACTGAGAGGCTGGTAGGTTGACTTGTGCTGGAGCACACTGTGCTGGAGCAGACTGGGAGGATGGTATTCTGACCTTGGCTGGAGCACACTGTGTTGGAGCAGACTGAGAGGCAGACTGAGAGGCTGGTAGGTTGACCTGGGCTGGAGCACACTGTGCTGGAGCAGACTGGGAGACTGGTATTCTGACCTGTGCTGGAGAAGACTGGGAGACTGGTATTCTGACCTGTGCTGGAGCAGACTGAGAGGCTGGTTGGCTGACCTGGGCTGGAGCAGACTGGTAGGCTGGTGCAGTGTCATCAGGCTGTGTGGTGGAGGCCATGCTGGTCTCGGGTTCTGCTTGTGTTATGCCAAGCTGGTGGACATGTTCTCCAGATGCAGAGGACATAATGACTCGCTGCTGGTTGAGGAGGTCAATGTACCTCTCTCTCTGCTCTAGCTGCTTTCTTGTTGTGCTCAGATGGTCTCTGAGGTCATCATTTGTCTGACTCAGTTTGTCCATTCTGCTTTCTAGTTTAGCAATAGATGCTCTGCTCTCCTCCTTGAACTGTTTCATCTCTTCTTTAAGTTTCTGGACAGTGTCCTCCTCTTGAAGCTTGTTCTCTCGGAGTTCTATGACCTCTGCTTCAACTAGAGAGAGGGTGTTGTGGAAACGTTGCATAGCAGGTGTTCTTGGTGTTGTAGGCATGTCCTTGGCTCTGTCTGCTGCAGGTGAGGTAGGTAGAGGGACACTGAGGGCTTCTTGCTGGGTCACAGAGACCGCTGGGGCCTGCTTTTCACTGTCATCTCCCTCCTTGACTTTTTCCTCAGTTTCTGAGATGATTTCAGCTTCTGCTTTTAGGGTAGTAAACCTATTCTCAAAAGCCTGGAGGCTTGAATCATTGCCTTGTATCAATACAGTTCCATTATTATATACGTTTACTGTTTGATATGTGTTGCTATGGTCAGCTTCTTCAAAAATGCTGATCTGACATCCTTGGCTGATGCCTCTCTTTTTTGAAAAAGGGAAATGGTTGCAAATAACCCTTTTCCATATGTGCCCTCGTTTGGTATTAAAAATTAAATTTGCTCTTGTTTTGCAACTGGTAAGATCTGCAAACAGGCATTCATGGTTCTGTCCCATCAACAAACCTTTGAAACTTTTCTTAGCTTTCTCTGTTTTGATGTCTGGTGGGTAAACAACTTCCATAGCAACGCTGGTAATGTTGGCTGATGTTGCAATAGAAGTGTTGTTTCTTGTTTAATTGTCTTTTATGTCTTTAGAGGACTGCTTCACCTTGATGTCCCCTTTCCCTTTTCTTCTGTCCTTATTTTGTCCCACTTTGTCCCTTCTTCTCTTCTGTCAACTAGACACTCCTTGTTAGCTAGCTAGCTTCTTTTCAGGAGAGTCCTTAGCAACTGCCTAGCAACAGGTAAACAACTTAGCTAGCTAAGAAAACTGTATAATTTTATGAAAAATTGTTACTTTTTCAGAATCCTTTCTTCTTTGTTTGCTGCTTGTTTGGTCTCCTATTCTGTCTAGCAGTTTTCTTTTGTTTTTTCGATGTACTTTACTCTAAAAACCATATAAATCTCAATATTTTTAGGAGCTCATCTTTTCAGCTGCTGCTGCTTAATTTGGAACTCCGGAACTCTCTCTCAATTCAATTCAATTCAAGGGGCTTTATTGGCATGGGAAACATGTGTTAACATTGCCAAAGCAAGTGAGGTAGGTAATATACAAAAGTCAAATAAACAATAAAAATGAACAGTAAACATTACACATACAGAAGTTTCAAAACAATAAAGACATTACAAATGTCATATTATATATATGCAGTGTTGTAACAATGTACAAATGGTTAAAGCACACAAGTTAAAATAAATAAATCTCTCTCTCTCTCTCTCTCTCTCTCTCTCTCTCTCCCTCTCTCTCTCTCCCTCTCTCTCTCTCCCTCTCTCTCTCTCTCTCTCTCTCTCTCTCTCTCTCTCTCTCTCATGCGCTCTCTCTCTCTCTCATGCGCTCCCTCTCTCTCTCTCTCATGCGCTCTCTCTCTCTCTCTCTCTCTCTCTCTCTCTCTCTCTCTCTCTCTCTCTCTCTCTCTCTCTCTCTCATGCGCTCTCTCTCTCTCTCTCTCATGCGCTCCCTCTCTCTCTCTCATGCGCTCTCTCTCTCTCTCATGCGCTCTCTCTCTCTCTCATGCGCTCCTTCTCTCTCTCTCTCATGCGCTCCCTCTCTCTCTCTCATGCGCTCCCTCTCTCTCTCTCTCATGCGCTCCCTCTCTCTCTCTCTCATGCGCTCCCTCTCTCTCTCTCATGCGCTCCCTCTCTCTCTCTCTCATGCGCTCCCTCTCTCTCTCTCTCTGCCTCTCTCTCTCTCTCTCTCTCTCTCTCTCTCTCTCTCTCTCTCTCTCTCTCTCTCTCTCATGCGCTCCCTCTCTCTCTCTCTCATGCGCTCTCTCTCTCTCTCTCTCTCTCTCTCTCTCTCTCTCTCTCTCTCTCTCTCTCTCTCTCTCTCTCTCTCTCTCTCTCTCTCTCTCTCTCTCTCTCTCTCTCTCTCTCTCTCTCTCTCTCTCTCTCTCTCTCTCTCTCTCTCTCTCTCTCGGTGCATGCTGGGTGTTTTTGGAGTCTGAGTGTTTGGTGTGGAAAGCTCTATCCTAACTAACTTTCTTGATTCTTTTCTTTACATGTTATTTTCTATGGTGGAGGGTTAATGCAATATTTGTTTTTGGCGGTATCCAAAGTTTTTTTTTCAAAGTTAGGGTGGAAGAGGACAGAGTAACTTTCCTGGGGGTTGGAAGGTGTAGTGTGCGCAATGGCTTCTCAGCCTAGCGCGGAGGAGACGCTGTCTATACAGCATGGATTCAGGTGTGTTCCTGAGAACGGAGTTAAGGTGGAGGAGGTTCTGCTCGCGGTCGGTGAACAGGTAGGAGCTGAGTTTATACATTCTGCTTCTAGAATGAACAAAGCTGTGGTTGTGTTCATGAAAAGGGCTAATTTGGTCGGTAGGCTAATTGCTAGCGGAATATTTGTAAGGGATGTGTTGGTGTCAATTTCACCTCTCTCTACCCCTTCAACAAGAGTTGTAGTGGCAAATTTGCCTCCGTTTATCACGGATGATCAAATTAGGAAAGAGCTGAGTCGTTTTGGTAAGTTTGCTAGCGGTTTCCGTGTACTGTCAGCAGGGTTTCAGGCAGATGCCGTTAAACACGTTGTTTCGTTCCGGAGGCAAGTGTTTATGTTTCTGAACAACAACGAGCAACAGCTAAATGTGCATTTTAAAGTGAGGCATGGGGAGGGGCTCTATGCAGGTTTTGCCAGCACAGATAGTCTACGGTGTTTTGAATGTGGGGATTTGGGGCACAAGAGCTTTGCGTGCCCACATAAAGGCCGTAGACAAGGTGAGGATACAAGCGCAAATGGGGGAAATCGAGGACAAAATGCAGGGGGTAAGGAGATGCAGACAGCAGAGGCTGGGCCTAGTCAGTCTAGAGATGGTGGTGTAGATGAGGCTGGGCCTAGTCAGGCTAGAGATGGTAGGGTAGTGGAGGCTGGGTCTAGTCAGGCTAGAGATGGTGGAGAAGCAGAGGCTGGGTCTAGTCAGGCTAGAGATGGTGGGGTAGCTGAGGCTGGGCCTAGTTATGCTATGGAGGGTGGTGTAGAGGGTGCTGGGTCTAGGCAGGCTATGGATGGTGGTATAGCAGAGGCTGAGTCTAGTCAAGCTATGGATGGTGGGGTAGCTGAGGCTGGCCCAAGTCATGCTATGGAGGGTGGTGTAGATGATGCTGGGCCGAGTCATGCTATGGAGGGTGGTGCAGATGATGCTGGGCCGAGTCATGCTATGGAGGGTGGTGTAGATGATACTGGGTCTAGTCAGGTTATTCTAGTGGATGAGGAGAGTATAGTGGGGAAGTGTAAGAGATTAGGGGGGGAGGAGGAGGGTGTCAAGAGGAAAAGGAAAAAGGGTGTGGACAAAGGCACCATGGAAATGTTGCCTGTTGCTGTGGGTGAGGCCCTAACCAGAGAGAAAGAGCAGGTGGTCAGGGTGGGAGATAGAGAAGAGGAGGAAAGTGAGTCTGAGGAAGAGGATGAGGAGTTATTTTTTTCAGACTCCTCTTCAATTGGCCCGGAGCTGACAGCCAGTCAACCAGAGGGGTCTAAGTACACGTTGAGAGAACTGACAAGGTTCCTGAATGAGACTAAGGGGAAAAAAGTTAATCTTGAGGCTTTTTTTCCTGATTCTAGAAAGTTTGTAAGATCAGTACAACATGCTATGAGAAATGAGGGGCATGGTGTCCTCTCACCCAAGAAACGGTTTAGGTTGAGGAAGTGGGTCACAACAGTGCGTAAAGGTTTACCTTCAGACACTGTTTAAATGTTTAATTTCTTACTGACACTGGGGCTTTTTGAGCTTTCCTATTGGTCTATTTCTCTGCTGGCTTTTCTCCCACTTCTTATGGAGACTCTTTGGGTAGGCTCGCTTAATATAAATGGTGCCAGAGATGCGGGAAAGAGGAGTGTGTTGGGTGAATATGTAAAACAAAAGAAAGTACAGGTGTTGTTTCTGCAGGAGACGCATAGTGATGTGGTGAATGAAGTTGATTGGGGGCTCTGGTGGAAAGGGGCAAGTGTGTTGAGCCATGGGACAAATCTTAGTGCAGGGGTGGCAGTCCTTTTTGCACCGGGTCTGGCTGTAAAAATTTGCTCCTCAAAGGAGGTGTGTAGGGGCAGGTTGCTTGTTGTTAAAGCAGAGATTAACAACATGGGTTTTGTCTTTATAAATGTGTATGCGCCTAACACAGGGAGAGAAAGAGGGGTTCTATTTGGGAGTCTTAGACAGGAACTCTCACAAGTAGCGCCTGAGGAGACGCTGGTGATCGGAGGTGACTGGAACTGTACAATGGATTTTACAAAAGACAGAAATGGGGAAGAGCCTCATTCAGTGTCAGTGGGAGTGTTAAGGGACATCTTTAATCAGTTTGACCTAGTGGATGTTTGGAGAACTAAACATCCAAACACAAGACAGTATACGTGGGTGAAGGTTTTTGGGGCTAGGGTGAGTGCAGCCCGACTTGATCGTTTTTACATGTCCAGGAATCAGAGCAATAGGCTGCTGGGTGCTACCATTCTCCCAGTGGGGTTTTCGGATCACCACATAACCATGGCTCGGCTGTCTATTTCACCAGGGCCCCGGCAGGCATCTTATTGGAAGTTCAATGTAAAGCTCTTACAAGATGCCACTTTTTGCTCAGGTTTCCAGACTTTTTGGGAAAGATGGGGGCAGCGAAGAGAGGAGTATGAGTCTCTGAGTCAATGGTGGGATGTGGGGAAAGTGCAAATTCGGCTTTTCTGTCAACAGTACACAGCTCTCTCATCCTCAGAGGCTAGGAGAGTATTGGGGGAACTAGAGCGGTGTATTAGTGAGATGGAGGTAGAGATGGTGGGGCAAGGCAATGTAGGACTCCAGGCTAACTTAGCCGAATTACGTAGGGACCTGGGTAGTTTTTTCCAGGTTAAAGCAAAGGGAGCACTTGTAAGAGCTAGGTTCTCCATGCTCAAGGAGATGGATGCTCCCAGCTCCTTCTTCTTTGGTTTGGAAAGACAGAGCAGTGAAGCCAAGGGTATGCATTGTCTACGGCTGTCTGATGGGCGGGTGACCTCTGTGGTGGGGGAGATGCGGGAGCGGACTGTGGAGTTTTATACTGAATTGTATAGGGCAGAAATGTGTGATCCTATGTGTGCTCAGGTCTTGTTCGCAGGACTCCCTAAGCTCTCTCGGGCACAGAGGGATGAAATGGACATTCCTCTGTTGTCACATGAACTGGCAGAGGCCGTAACCCAGATGTCCCCCGGTCGTGCACCCGGGGTCGATGGACTTCCAGTGGAGTTTTACAAAAAATTCTGGGGAACTATTGGACAGGATTTCTTTTGCGTGTTGCGTGAATGCGTCGAGGTAGGAGAGTTGCCGATGAGCTGCCGTCGGGCGGCACTGACTCTCCTGCCCAAAAAAGGGGACTTGTGTGAACTTAAGAACTGGAGGCCTGTGGCATTACTCTGTGCGGACTATAAGATATTTGCCAAGGTCCTCTCTAACAGACTGAAGTCCCATCTGGACTCTATAATACACAAGGACCAGACATATTGTGTACCGGGACGCTCAATCACGGACAACTTGTTCTTGATTAGGGACATGTTGGACTTGTCGAGAGGTTCTAATGTGAACTTTGGACTGGTCTCTTTAGATCAAGAGAAGGCTTTTGATAGAGTGGATCATGAGTATCTGTTTAATGTGATGTCTGTGTTTGGGTTTGGGAAGAGCTTTGTGAACTGTGTGAAGCTGTTGTATGCTGGGGCGTCATGTATGGTTAAGGTGGGAGGGGCGCTCAGTAGGCCTGTCTGGGTGAGACGGGGCATTAGACAAGGATGCCCTCTATCTGGGCAGCTGTACACACTAGCCATTGAGCCTTTTTTAGGACTGCTACGCAGGAGACTGCGGGGAGTGTGCTGGACAGGCATGGAGGTGGTGACAGGAATAGCAGTCTCAGCATATGCAGATGATGTTTCTGTGATGGTCAGGGATGGGCAAGATATGCAGGAACTAGAGACCAGTCTGAAGGTGTACGAGGGAGCTTCATCAGCTAAGGTAAACTGGGGAAAGAGCAAAGCTCTGTTATGTGGGGCATGGGGGGATAGGGCTCCTCCTCTGCTTCCAGGGGGTTTGCAGTGGGGTTGTGAAGGGCTTAAAGTGTTGGGGGTGTACCTGGGCTCGGAGAGGTGGGTCAGCAAGAACTGGGAGGGGCTGTCACAGGCAGTGGTGTCAAGACTGGCCAGGTGGAGGTGGCTCCTGTCCCAAGTGTCATATAGAGGGAGGGTGCTGATAATCAACAACCTGGTGGCATCTTCCTTGTGGCATAAACTGGCTGTCCTCAACCCCCCCGCCGGTCTGCTTGCAGACCTGCAACGCAAGCTGGTGGACTTCTTTTGGTCGGGCCA
>NC_092104.1:15165817-15190817 GCF_045679555.1 Salvelinus alpinus | reverse complement strand
AAGTGAGGTAGGTAATATACAAAAGTCAAATAAACAATAAAAATGAACAGTAAACATTACACATACAGAAGTTTCAAAACAATAAAGACATTACAAATGTCATATTATATATATGCAGTGTTGTAACAATGTACAAATGGTTAAAGCACACAAGTTAAAATAAATAAACATAAATATGGGTTGTATTTACAGTGGTGTTTGTTCTTCACTGGTTGCCCTTTTCTTGTGGCAACAGGTCACAAATCTTGCTGCTGTGATGGCACACTGTGTAATTTCACCCAGTAGATATGGGAGTTTATCAAAATTGGATTTGTTTTCGAATTCTTTGTGGATCTCTCTCTCTCTCTCTCTCTCTCTCTCTCTCTCTCTCTCTCAATTCAATTCAATTCAATTCAAGGGGCTTTATTGGCATGGGAAACATGTGTTAACATTGCCAAAGCAAGTGAGGTAGGTAATATACAAAAGTCAAATAAACAATAAAAATGAACAGTAAACATTACACATACAGAAGTTTCAAAACAATAAAGACATTACAAATGTCATATTATATATATGCAGTGTTGTAACAATGTACAAATGGTTAAAGCACACAAGTTAAAATAAATAAACATAAATATGGGTTGTATTTACAGTGGTGTTTGTTCTTCACTGGTTGCCCTTTTCTTGTGGCAACAGGTCACAAATCTTGCTGCTGTGATGGCACACTGTGGAATTTCACCCAGTAGATATGGGAGTTTATCAAAATTGGATTTGTTTTCGAATTCTTTGTGGATCTGTGTAATCTGAGGGAAATATGTCTCTCTAATATGGTCATACATTGGGCAGGAGGTTAGGAAGTGCAGCTCAGTTTCCACCTCATTTTGTGGGCAGTGTGCACATAGCCTGTCTTCTCTTGAGAGCCATGTCTGCCTACGGCGGCCTTTCTCAATAGCAAGGCTATGCTCACTGAGTCTGTACATAGTCAAAGCTTTCCTTAAGTTTGGGTCAGTCACAGTGGTCAGGTATTCTGCCACTGTGTACTCTCTGTTTAGGGCCAAATAGCATTCTAGTTTGCTCTGTTTTTTTGTTAATTCTTTCCAATGTGTCAAGTAATTATCTTTTTGTTTTCTCATGATTTGGTTGGGTCTAATTGTGCTGTTGTCCTGGGGCTCTGTGGGGTGTGTTTGTGTTTGTGAACAGAGCCCTAGGACCAGCTTGCTTAGGGGACTCTTCTCCAGGTTCATCTCTCTGTAGGTGATGGCTTTGTTATGGAAGGTTTGGGAATCGCTTCCTTTTAGGTGGTTGTAGAATTTAACGGCTCTTTTCTGGATTTTGATAATTAGTGGGTATCGGCCTAATTCTGCTCTGCATGCATTATTTGGTGTTCTACGTTGTACACGGAGGATATTTTTGCAGAATTCTGCATGCAGAGTCTCAATTTGGTGTTTGTCCCATTTTGTGAAATCTTGGTTGGTGAGCGGACCCCAGACCTCACAACCATAAAGGGCAATGGGCTCTATGACTGATTCAAGTATTTTTAGCCAGATCCTAATTGGTATGTTGAAATTTATGTTCCTTTTGATGGCATAGAAGGCCCTTCTTGCCTTGTCTCTCAGATCGTTCACAGCTTTGTGGAAGTTACCTGTGGTGCTGATGTTTAGGCCGAGGTATGTATAGTTTTTTGTGTGCTCTAGGGCAACGGTGTCTAGATGGAATTTGTGGTCCTGGTGACTGGACCTTTTTTGGAACACCATTATTTTGGTCTTACTGAGATTTACTGTCAGGGCCCAGGTCTGACAGAATCTGTGCAGAAGATCTAGGTGCTGCTGTAGGCCCTCCTTGGTTGGTGACAGAAGCACCAGATCATCAGCAAACAGTAGACATTTGACTTCGGATTCTAGTAGGGTGAGACCGGGTGCTGCAGACTGTTCTAGTGCCCGCGCCAATTCGTTGATATATATGTTGAAGAGGGTGGGGCTTAAGCTGCATCCCTGTCTCACCCCACGACCCTGTGTGAAGAAATGTGTGTGTTTTTTGCCAATTTTAACCGCACACTTGTTGTTTGTGTACATGGATTTTATAATGTCGTATGTTTTACCCCCAACACCACTTTCCATCAATTTGTATAGCAGACCCTCATGCCAAATTGAGTCGAAGGCTTTTTTGAAATCAACAAAGCATGAGAAGACTTTGCCTTTGTTTTGGTTTGTTTGGTTGTCAATTAGGGTGTGTAGGGTGAATACATGGTCTGTTGTACGGTAATTTGGTAAAAAGCCAATTTGACATTTGCTCAGTACATTGTTTTCATTGAGGAAATGTACGAGTCTGCTGTTAATGATAATGCAGAGTATTTTCCCAAGGTTACTGTTGACGCATATTCCACGGTAGTTATTGGGGTCAAATTTGTCTCCACTTTTGTGGATTGGGGTGATCAGTCCTTGGTTCCAAATATTGGGGAAGATGCCAGAGCTAAGGACGATGTTAAAGAGTTTTAGTATAGCCAATTGGAATTTGTTGTCTGTATATTTGATCATTTCATTAAGGATACCATCAACACCACAGGCCTTTTTGGGTTTGAGGGTTTTTATTTTGTCCTGTAACTCATTCAAGGTAATTGGAGAATCCAATGGGTTCTGGTAGTCTTTAATAGTTGATTCTAGGATTTGTATTTGATCATGTATATGTTTTTGTTGTTTATTCTTTGTTATAGAGCCAAAAAGATTGGAGAAGTGGTTTACCCATACATCTCCATTTTGGATAGATAATTCTTCGTGTTGTTGTTTGTTTAGTGTTTTCCAATTTTCCCAGAATTGGTTAGAGTCTATGGAGTCTTCAATTACATTGAGCTGATTTCTGACGTGCTGTTCCTTCTTTTTCCGTAGTGTATTTCTGTATTGTTTTAGTGATTCGCCATAGTGAAGGCGTAGACTCAGGTTTTCCGGGTCTCTATGTTTTTGGTTGGACAGGTTCCTCAATTTATTTCTTAGATTTTTGCATTCTTTATCAAACCATTTGTCATTGTTGTTCATTTTCTTCGGTTTTCTATTTGAGATTTTTAGATTTGATAGGGAAGCTGAGAGGTCAAATATACTGTTAAGATTTTCTACTGCCAAGTTTACACCTTCACTATTGCAGTGGAACATTTTACCCAGGAAGTTGTCTAAAAGGGATTGAATTTGCTGTTGCCTAATTGTTTTTTGGTAGGTTTCCAAACTGCATTCCTTCCATCTATAGCATTTCTTAATGTTACTCAGTTCCTTTGGCTTTGATGCCTCATGATTGAGTATTGCTCTGTTCAAGTAGACTGTGATTTTGCTGTGGTCTGATAGGGGTGTCAGTGGGCTGACTGTGAACGCTCTGAGAGACTCTGGGTTGAGGTCAGTGATAAAGTAGTCTACAGTGCTACTGCCAAGAGATGAGCTATAGGTGAACCTACCATAGGAGTCCCCTCGAAGCCTACCATTGACTATGTACATACCCAGCGTGCGACAGAGCTGCAGGAGTTGTGACCCGTTTTTGTTGGTTATGTTGTCATAGTTGTGCCTAGGGGGGCATATGGGGGAGGGAATGCTGTCACCTGCAGGCAGGTGTTTGTCCCCCTGTGTGCTGAGGGTGTCAGGTTCTTGTCCAGTTCTGGCATTTAGGTCGCCACAGACTAATACATGTCCCTGGGCCTGGAAATGATTGATTTCCCCCTCCAGGATGGAGAAGCTGTCTTTATTAAAGTATGGGGATTCTAGTGGGGGGATATAGGTAGCACACAGGAGGACATTTTTCTCTGTTAAGATAATTTCCTTTTGAATTTCTAGCCAAATGTAAAATGTTCCTGTTTTGATTAATTTAATGGAGTGAGTTAGGTCTGCTCTATACCAAATTAGCATTCCCCCTGAGTCCCTTCCCTGTTTCACACCTGGTAGTTTGGTGGATGGGACTACCAGCTCTCTGTAACCTAGAGGGCAACCAGTGGGTCCGTCTCCGCTATACCATGTTTCTTGCAGGATGACAATGTCTGCATTACCGATTTCTTTGGTGAAGTCCGTGTTCCTGCTCTTTAGGCCAAAGGCAGATGACCTCAGGCCTTGGATATTCCAGGATGATATAGTGAAGGCTTTTTGTTCCATAAAGTGTCCAATGTTGTTGGCCGTGTGGTTTGGCCTCAGGCCAGTAAGTGTGAGCAGAGCCTGCTGAGCATCTGGTACATGCCGTTGGCTTGGGCGAGTGTAAGAGTGGGGGTTGGGCCTGTTTGCCCGCTCACTACCTGGGCGTATGTGTGACTTCCATGTTGATGCTCTCTTTGCGGGGGTGGGGTGCATGGGGTGGGCAGGAGTGGCATAGGTCTGATCTGAGGGGGCCTAAATGGGGTGTGGGCATGGTTGATGTGGGGGGGTGTTGATTGGTTGGGGTGGGGGTGTGGATGTGTCTGGGGGTGCTGTGGTCTGGATGTAAGTCCTCTTGGCGTGGGTCCTCTATGTGTAGGTCCACGGGGGGGTCCTGCAGGTCTTGGAGGGTGTCTCGCTGGTCTGGGTGGGGTGTCTATTGATCTGTTGCTCCTGTGTGAAGTGTTGGGGCTGCGTTTGAGAGCGATGTCCTTTAGAGTCCGGACAAAGGTGGGCACTGCTGCCTTATAGAGGTGGACCTGGTCATAGAGGCTGTTCAAGTCCAGGGTGGAGTGGTGGGCCAGGAAAACATTTGGTTTTGAGGCACAGTCACGGGAAATGCTTGCGTTTACCCGCTGTATTGTAGCAGGGTGGAAGTCTTTTCGTGGTAGCAGGGTGGAGATAACCACTTGTGCATTGGGGAAAGTAGAAGAAGCTTTTTCAATCACTCCCTTCAGTGCTGTGGCCACCCTTTCCTGCTTTGCTCTCAGGTCGTTTGTGCCTGTGTGTATTATTATGTGGCTAGGTGAGCCTAGTTTGTCCTCAGACAGAAGGTCTAGGGCGCGCTGGGTGTTTGGACACCAGAGTTTAGACACACTGTGTTTGGGAAAAAGTTTTTTTTCTTCTATATATTTCCCATTTGAGTCCATAAGGAGAACAATCTGTGTCTTGTGTTTGTTCTCAGTGGGTGTGGGGGGGTTGTCAGGAGGGCTATCAGGGTGGCTGACAGGGGGGGTGCTCAGGGGGGGTGAGAGCTGCTGGGCTTGGGTTTTTTCTTTTGTCTGTTCTGCTGTGATGTTGACTCTATGGTCAGGGTCTGGTGTGGACTGTTCTGCTGTGGTGTCGAGACTTTTGTCCGGTGCTGAGGTGGGCTGTTCTGCTGGCATCTCTGTGGGGATGGCCACCTCCCTAGTGGGTTGTTCTCTGTCACATGCCATCCCCCTCAACCTCTCCTCCAGCAGTCTGATCCTCTCCTCCATCCCCCTCTCCCTCTCCTCCAGCAGTCTGATCCTCTCCTCTAGTGCTTTGTTCTGCTCCTGCTTCTGCTCTTTCTCCTGTTGAAGTTGTCTCACCACTGTCCAGAGTGCAGATATGTCTCTCTCCACCTCCAGCTCTCCTGGTCTGGTTAAGGGGTTGTTGTGCTGGACTGTTGTCTGGGTCTGTGCTGACTGGAGTGTAATCACCTGCTGTTCCAGCTCCACCTGCCTTACCTCCAGCTGGGTGAATTTATCCTTCATTTCAATGAGGGAGAAGTGCTCTGTACTGGGAGGTTGACTGTCTGCTGAGGGTTGCTCGTCTGTGGGGTTATATGATGAAGAGGTCTGGTCTGACCCGCTTGGGGTGGGGGTATCTTTATCAAGGGAGAGCTTCTCCTGCTGGGCTAATTCTTTGATTAGGTGAAAGTCCAGCTGAAACTGTTTGGGGTTGCCCTGTACCAATACTGTTCCAGACTTATATAGATTTATGTTAGCTGACTCAGAGTCCTCGTTGTCAAGTATCCTGAGTTTCCACCCCTCGTTAACCCCCCCTCTCTTAACAGAGGGGTAGTGTGCTAATATAGCACTGTGCCATGCCAGGGGATGGTTTGTGTGGAAGATAAGGTTGCTGATGTTCCCATTTTTGTAATAGTCAGCAAAAAGTGTCTCTTGATTTTCCATAAGGAGCTTCATTTTGTGCTCTTTTCTTGCCTTATCATTCTTTACACTCACAGGGTACTGTATTTTAATTACCTCTGAACAGCAGGAGGGAGCTTCTAAGGCCTCTCCATTTGGTTGGGGTAGACTATTCGACTCTCCTGCCATTGTTGGGCTAATGGTCTTTGACACCTCTCACTTGACACGTCAGTGCTAGTTGAAGCTGTATCAAGTCAGTTACAGTTGAATACAGTTGAAGCTGTATCTCTCTCAGTTCCACAAAAAATCCAAGTTTAACTAACTCTAAATCTATCTTTTTTAAAGAAAATGCTGAAAAATGCAGGAGCTCATCTGATCATCTGATCATGACCTCTCTCTCTCTCTCTCTCCTTGTTAGCTAGCTAGCTTCTTTCAGGAGAGTCCCTAGCAACTGCCTAGCAACAGGTAAACAACTTAGCTAGCTAAGAAAATTGTATAATTTTACTTTTTTCGAAGGCCTTTCTTCTTTGTTTGCTGCTTGTTTGGTCTCCTAATCAGTCTTGCAGTTTTCTTTAGCTTTTTTTCGATATACTTTCCTCTAAAAACCATGTAAAATTCAATATTTTTAGGAGCTCATCTTTTCAGCTGTTGCTGCTTAATTTGGAACTCCGGAACTCTCTCTCTCTCTCTCTCTCTCTCTCTCCCTCTCTCTCTCTCTCTCTCTCTCTCTCTCTCTCTCTCTCTCTCTCTCTCTCTCTCTCTCTCTTCTCTCTCTCTCTCTCTCTCTCTCTCTCTCTCTCTCGTCTCTCTCTCTCTCTCTCTCTCTCTCTCTCTCTCTGCGTCTCTCTCTCTCTCTCTCTCTCTGCGTCTCTCTCTCTCTCTCTCTCTCTGCGTCTCTCTCTCTCTCTCTCTCTCTCTGCGTCTCTCTCTCTGTCTCTGTCTCTGTCTCTCTCTCTGTCTCTCTCTCTCTCTCTCTCTCTCTCTCTCTCTCTCTCTGCGTCTCTCTCTCTGCGTCTCTCTCTCTCTCTCTCTCTCTCTCTCTCTCTCTCGTCTCTCTCTCTCTCTCTCTCTCGTCTCTCTCTCTCTCTCTGCGTCTCTCTCTCTCTCTCTCTCTCTCTCTGTTGCTCTCTCTCTCTCTCTCTCTCTGCGTCTCTCTCTCTCTCTCTCTCTCTCTCTCTCGTCTCTCTCTCTCTCTCTGCGTCTCTCTCTCTCTCTCTCTCTCTCTCTCTCTCTCTCTCTCTCTGCGTCTCTCTCTCTCTCTCTCTCTCTGCGTCTCTCTCTCTCTCTCTCTCTCTGCGTCTCTCTCTCTCTCTCTCTCTCTCGTCTCTCTCTCTCTCTCTCTCTCTGCGTCTCTCTCTCTCTCTCTCTCTCTGCGTCTCTCTCTCTCTCTCTCTCTCTCTGCGTCTCTCTCTCTCTCTCTCTCTCTGCGTCTCTCTCTCTCTCTCTCTCTCTGCGTCTCTCTCTCTCTCTCTGCGTCTCTCAATTCAATTCAATTCAATTCAAGGGGCTTTATTGGCATGGGAAACATGTGTTAACATTGCCAAAGCAAGTGAGGTAGGTAATATACAAAAGTCAAATAAACAATAAAAATGAACAGTAAACATTACACATACAGAAGTTTCAAAACAATAAAGACATTACAAATGTCATATTATATATATGCAGTGTTGTAACAATGTACAAATGGTTAAAGCACACAAGTTAAAATAAATAAACATAAATATGGGTTGTATTTACAGTGGTGTTTGTTCTTCACTGGTTGCCCTTTTCTTGTGGCAACAGGTCACAAATCTTGCTGCTGTGATGGCACACTGTGGAATTTCACCCAGTAGATATGGGAGTTTATCAAAATTGGATTTGTTTTCGAATTCTTTGTGGATCTGTGTAATCTGAGGGAAATATGTCTCTCTAATATGGTCATACATTGGGCAGGAGGTTAGGAAGTGCAGCTCAGTTTCCACCTCATTTTGTGGGCAGTGTGCACATAGCCTGTCTTCTCTTGAGAGCCATGTCTGCCTACGGCGGCCTTTCTCAATAGCAAGGCTATGCTCACTGAGTCTCTCTCTCTCTCTCTGCGTCTCTCTCTCTCTCTCTCTCTCTGCGTCTCTCTCTCTCTCTCTCTGCGTCTCTCTCTCTCTCTCTGCGTCTCTCTCTCTCTCTCTCTCTGCGTCTCTCTCTGCCTCTCTCTCTCTCTCTCTCTCTGCCTCTCTCTCTCTCTCTCTCTCTCTCTCTCTCTCTCTCTCTCTCTCTCTCTCTCTCTCTCTCTCTCTCTCTCTCTCTCTCTCTCTCTCTCTCTCTCTCTCTCTCTCTCTCTCTCTCTCTCTCTCTCTGCGTCTCTCTCTCTCTCTCTCTCTCTCTCTCTCTCTCTCTCTCTCTGCGTCTCTCTCTCTCTCTCTCTCTCTCTCTGCGTCTCTCTCTCTCTCTCTCTCTCTCTCTCTCTCTCTCTCTCTCTCTCTCTCTCTCTCTCTCTCTCTCTCTCTCTCTCTCTCTCTCTCTCTCTCTCTCTCTCTCTCTCTCTCTCTCTCTCTCTCTCTCTCTCTCTCTCTCTCTCTCTCTCTCTCTCTCTCTGTCTCTCTCTCTCTGCGTCTCTCTCTCTGCGTCTCTCTCTCTCTCTCTCTCTCTCTCTCTCTCTCTCTCTCTCTCTCTCTCGCTCTCTCTCTCTCTCTCTCTCTCTCTCTGCCTCTCTCTCTCTCTCTCTCTCTCTCTTCTCTCTCTCTCTCTCTCTCTCTCTGCGTCTCTCTCTCTCTCTCTCTCTCTCTGTTTCTCTCTCTCTCTCTCTCTCTCTCTCTGCGTCTCTCTCTCTCTCTGCCTCTCTCTCTCTCTCTGTCTCTGTCTCTGTCTCTCTCTCTCTGCGT
Source organism: Salvelinus alpinus (assembly GCF_045679555.1). Classification (NCBI taxonomy): domain Eukaryota; kingdom Metazoa; phylum Chordata; class Actinopteri; order Salmoniformes; family Salmonidae; genus Salvelinus; species Salvelinus alpinus. The sequence continues at coordinate 15,181,994 of NC_092104.1, read as the reverse complement.
CTCTCTCTCTCTCTCTCTCTCTCTCTCTCTCTCTGCGTCTCTCTCTCTCTCTCTCTCTCTCTGCGTCTCTCTCTCTCTCTCTCTCTCTGCGTCTCTCTCTCTCTCTCTCTCTCTCTCTCTCTGCGTCTCTGTCTCTGTCTCTGTCTCTCTCTCTCTGCGTCTCTCTCTCTCTCTCTCTCTCTCTGCGTCTCTCTCTCTCTCTCTCTCTCTCTCTCTCCCTCTCTCTCTCTCTCTCTCTCTCTACGTCTCTCTCTCTCTCTCTCTCTCTGCGTCTCTCTCTCTCTCTCTCTCTCTGCGTCTCTCTCTCTCTCTCTCTCTCTCTGCGTCTCTCTCTCTCTCTCTCTCTCTGCGTCTCTCTCTCTCTCTCTCTCTCTGCGTCTCTCTCTCTCTCTCTCTCAATTCAATTCAATTCAAGGGGCTTTATTGGCATGGGAAACATGTGTTAACATTGCCAAAGCAAGTGAGGTAGGTAATATACAAAAGTCAAATAAACAATAAAAATGAACAGTAAACATTACACATACAGAAGTTTCAAAACAATAAAGACATTACAAATGTCATATTATATATATGCAGTGTTGTAACAATGTACAAATGGTTAAAGCACACAAGTTAAAATAAATAAACATAAATATGGGTTGTATTTACAGTGGTGTTTGTTCTTCACTGGTTGCCCTTTTCTTGTGGCAACAGGTCACAAATCTTGCTGCTGTGATGGCACACTGTGGAATTTCACCCAGTAGATATGGGAGTTTATCAAAATTGGATTTGTTTTCGAATTCTTTGTGGATCTGTGTAATCTGAGGGAAATATGTCTCTCTAATATGGTCATACATTGGGCAGGAGGTTAGGAAGTGCAGCTCAGTTTCCACCTCATTTTGTGGGCAGTGTGCACATAGCCTGTCTTCTCTTGAGAGCCATGTCTGCCTACGGCGGCCTTTCTCAATAGCAAGGCTATGCTCACTGAGTCTGTACATAGTCAAAGCTTTCCTTAAGTTTGGGTCAGTCACAGTGGTCAGGTATTCTGCCACTGTGTACTCTCTGTTTAGGGCCAAATAACATTCTAGTTTGCTCTGTTTTTTTGTTAATTCTTTCCAATGTGTCAAGTAATTATCTTTTTGTTTTCTCATGATTTGGTTGGGTCTAATTGTGCTGTTGTCCTGGGGCTCTGTGGGGTGTGTTTGTGTTTGTGAACAGAGCCCTAGGACCAGCTTGCTTAGGGGACTCTTCTCCAGGTTCATCTCTCTGTAGGTGATGGCTTTGTTATGGAAGGTTTGGGAATCGCTTCCTTTTAGGTGGTTGTAGAATTTAACGGCTCTTTTCTGGATTTTGATAATTAGTGGGTATCGGCCTAATTCTGCTCTGCATGCATTATTTGGTGTTCTACGTTGTACACGGAGGATATTTTTGCAGAATTCTGCATGCAGAGTCTCAATTTGGTGTTTGTCCCATTTTGTGAAATCTTGGTTGGTGAGCGGACCCCAGACCTCACAACCATAAAGGGCAATGGGCTCTATGACTGATTCAAGTATTTTTAGCCAGATCCTAATTGGTATGTTGAAATTTATGTTCCTTTTGATGGCATAGAAGGCCCTTCTTGCCTTGTCTCTCAGATCGTTCACAGCTTTGTGGAAGTTACCTGTGGTGCTGATGTTTAGGCCGAGGTATGTATAGTTTTTTGTGTGCTCTAGGGCAACGGTGTCTAGATGGAATTTGTGGTCCTGGTGACTGGACCTTTTTTGGAACACCATTATTTTGGTCTTACTGAGATTTACTGTCAGGGCCCAGGTCTGACAGAATCTGTGCAGAAGATCTAGGTGCTGCTGTAGGCCCTCCTTGGTTGGTGACAGAAGCACCAGATCATCAGCAAACAATAGACATTTGACTTCGGATTCTAGTAGGGTGAGACCGGGTGCTGCAGACTGTTCTAGTGCCCGCGCCAATTCGTTGATATATATGTTGAAGAGGGTGGGGCTTAAGCTGCATCCCTGTCTCACCCCACGACCCTGTGTGAAGAAATGTGTGTGTTTTTTGCCAATTTTAACCGCACACTTGTTGTTTGTGTACATGGATTTTATAATGTCGTATGTTTTACCCCCAACACCACTTTCCATCAATTTGTATAGCAGACCCTCATGCCAAATTGAGTCGAAGGCTTTTTTGAAATCAACAAAGCATGAGAAGACTTTGCCTTTGTTTTGGTTTGTTTGGTTGTCAATTAGGGTGTGTAGGGTGAATACATGGTCTGTTGTACGGTAATTTGGTAAAAAGCCAATTTGACATTTGCTCAGTACATCGTTTTCATTGAGGAAATGTACGAGTCTGCTGTTAATGATAATGCAGAGTATTTTCCCAAGGTTACTGTTGACGCATATTCCACGGTAGTTATTGGGGTCAAATTTGTCTCCACTTTTGTGGATTGGGGTGATCAGTCCTTGGTTCCAAATATTGGGGAAGATGCCAGAGCTAAGGACGATGTTAAAGAGTTTTAGTATAGCCAATTGGAATTTGTTGTCTGTATATTTGATCATTTCATTAAGGATACCATCAACACCACAGGCCTTTTTGGGTTTGAGGGTTTTTATTTTGTCCTGTAACTCATTCAAGGTAATTGGAGAATCCAATGGGTTCTGGTAGTCTTTAATAGTTGATTCTAGGATTTGTATTTGATCATGTATATGTTTTTGTTCTTTATTCTTTGTTATAGAGCCAAAAAGATTGGAGAAGTGGTTTACCCATACATCTCCATTTTGGATAGATAATTCTTCGTGTTGTTGTTTGTTTAGTGTTTTCCAATTTTCCCAGAATTGGTTAGAGTCTATGGAGTCTTCAATTACATTGAGCTGATTTCTGACGTGCTGTTCCTTCTTTTTCCGTAGTGTATTTCTGTATTGTTTTAGTGATTCGCCATAGTGAAGGCGTAGACTCAGGTTTTCCGGGTCTCTATGTTTTTGGTTGGACAGGTTCCTCAATTTATTTCTTAGATTTTTGCATTCTTTATCAAACCATTTGTCATTGTTGTTCATTTTCTTCGGTTTTCTATTTGAGATTTTTAGATTTGATAGGGAAGCTGAGAGGTCAAATATACTGTTAAGATTTTCTACTGCCAAGTTTACACCTTCACTATTGCAGTGGAACATTTTACCCAGGAAGTTGTCTAAAAGGGATTGAATTTGCTGTTGCCTAATTGTTTTTTGGTAGGTTTCCAAACTGCATTCCTTCCATCTATAGCATTTCTTAATGTTACTCAGTTCCTTTGGCTTTGATGCCTCATGATTGAGTATTGCTCTGTTCAAGTAGACTGTGATTTTGCTGTGGTCTGATAGGGGTGTCAGTGGGCTGACTGTGAACGCTCTGAGAGACTCTGGGTTGAGGTCAGTGATAAAGTAGTCTACAGTGCTACTGCCAAGAGATGAGCTATAGGTGAACCTACCATAGGAGTCCCCTCGAAGCCTACCATTGACTATGTACATACCCAGCGTGCGACAGAGCTGCAGGAGTTGTGACCCGTTTTTGTTGGTTATGTTGTCATAGTTGTGCCTCTCTCTCTGCGTCTCTCTCTCTCTCTCTCTCTCTGCGTCTCTCTCTCTCTCTCTCTCTCTGCGTCTCTCTCTCTCTCTCTCTCTCTGCGTCTCTCTCTCTCTCTCTCTCTCTGCGTCTCTCTCTCTCTCTCTCTCTCTGCGTCTCTCTCTCTCTCTCTCTCTCTCTGCGTCTCTCTCTCTCTCTCTCTCTCTCTGCGTCTCTATTCTCTCTCTCTGCGTCTCTCTCTCTCTCTCTCTGCGTCTCTCTCTCTCTCTCTCTGCGTCTCTCTCTGCGTCTCTCTCTGCGTCTCTCTCTGCGTCTCTCTCTCTCTCTCTCTCTGCGTCTCTCTCTCTCTCTCTCTCTGCGTCTCTCTCTCTCTCTCTCTCTCTCTGCGTCTCTCTCTCTCTCTCTGCGTCTCTCTCTCTCTCTCTCTCTCTCTCTCTGCGTCTCTCTCTCTCTCTCTCTCTGCGTCTCTCTCTCTCTCTCTCTGCGTCTCTCTCTCTCTCTCTCTCTCTCTGCGTCTCTCTCTCTCTCTCTCTGCGTCTCTCTCTCTCTCTCTCTCTCTCTCTGCGTCTCTCTCTCTCTCTCTGCGTCTCTCTCTCTCTCTCTCTCTCTCTCTGCGTCTCTCTCTCTCTCTCTCTCTCTCTCTCTGCATCTCTCTCTCTCTCTCTCTGCGTCTCTCTCTCTCTCTCTATGCGTCTCTCTCTCTCTCTCTCTCTCTCTGCGTCTCTCTCTCTCTCTCTCTCTCTCTGCGTCTCTCTCTCTCTCTCTCCGTCTCTCTCTCTCTGTGTCTCTCTCTCTCTCTCTCTGCGTCTCTCTCTCTCTCTCTCTGCGTCTCTCTCTCTCTCTCTCTGCGTCTCTCTCTCTGCGTCTCTCTCTCTCTCTCTCTGCGTCTCTCTCTCTCTCTCTCTCTCTCTCTCTGCGTCTCTCTCTCTCTCTCTCTCTGCGTCTCTCTCTCTCTCTCTCTGCGTCTCTCTCTCTCTCTCTCTGCGTCTCTCTCTCTCTCTCTCTGCGTCTCTCTCTCTCTCTCTCTCTCTCTGCGTCTCTCTCTCTCTCTCTGCGTCTCTCTCTCTCTCTCTCTCTCTCTCTCTCTGCGTCTCTCTCTCTCTCTCTCTCTCTCTGCGTCTCTCTCTCTCTCTCTCTGCGTCTCTCTCTCTCTCTCTCTCTCTCTCTGCGTCTCTCTCTCTCTCTCTCTCTCTCTGCGTCTCTCTCTCTCTCTCTGCGTCTCTCTCTCTCTGCGTCTCTCTCTCTCTCTCTCTGCGTCTCTCTCTCTCTCTCTCTGCGTCTCTCTCTCTCTCTCTCTGCGTCTCTCTCTCTCTGCGTCTCTCTCTGCGTCTCTCTCTGCGTCTCTCTCTGCGTCTCTCTCTCTCTCTCTGCGTCTCTCTCTCTCTCTCTCTCTGCGTCTCTCTCTCTCTCTCTCTCTGCGTCTCTCTCTCTCTCTCTCTCTGCGTCTCTCTCTCTCTCTCTCTGCGTCTCTCTCTCTCTCTCTCTGCGTCTCTCTCTCTCTCTCTCTCTCTCTGCGTCTCTCTCTCTCTCTCTCTCTCTCTGCGTCTCTCTCTCTCTCTCTCTCTCTCTGCGTCTCTCTCTCTCTCTCTCTCTCTCTGCGTCTCTCTCTCTCTCTCTCTGCGTCTCTCTCTCTCTCTCTCTGCGTCTCTCTCTCTCTCTCTCTGCGTCTCTCTCTCTCTCTCTCTGCGTCTCTCTCTGCGTCTCTCTCTGCGTCTCTCTCTGCGTCTCTCTCTGCGTCTCTCTCTGCGTCTCTCTCTCTCTCTCTCTCTGCGTCTCTCTCTCTCTCTCTCTCTGCGTCTCTCTCTCTCTCTCTCTCTGCGTCTCTCTCTCTCTCTCTCTGCGTCTCTCTCTCTCTCTCTCTGCGTCTCTCTCTCTGCGTCTCTCTCTCTCTGCGTCTCTCTCTCTGCGTCTCTCTCTCTCTCTCTCTCTGCGTCTCTCTCTCTCTCTCTCTCTCTGCGTCTCTCTCTCTCTCTCTGCGTCTCTCTCTGCGTCTCTCTCTGCGTCTCTCTCTGCGTCTCTCTCTGCGTCTCTCTCTCTCTCTCTCTGCGTCTCTCTCTCTCTCTCTCTCTCTCTCTCTCTCTGCGTCTCTCTCTCTCTCTCTCTGCGTCTCTCTCTCTCTCTCAATTCAATTTTTCAATTCAATTGACTTTATTGACATGGCAAGTTATTATTACTTACATTGTCAAAGTATACATATCGACAAATTTAAATAAAATATATATGTATATATATACACAAAATATATATATATTTATATATAAATAAATGGTGGTACTAACAGCAATAATAATAGTAGTAGTGGACATGGGATTACCATTAATAACAGCTACAACAACAATATTAATCAGAACAACAATACATTAAAGCAACAGTAGTAGACCAGTGTCAACATGACTGAGAAGACACATGACCTGGTACGAAAGACAAAACAAAACTAAGCTAAATGGGAAATATTATCAACATTACTTTGCATTTTTCACTGGCTGTCCCTCAGGCTGTGGCAGGAGGACACATATTTGGCTGCCAAAACTGCACATTTTGGCTTTTCACCCAATAAATATTTGATTTTTTCTTCATCTTTTATAGTTTCAAATTCTTTGTATTGAGTTATAATTTTGGGAAAGAAATATGCTCTTAGGTCTGAGTATTTGTCACAGTGTAGTAGGAAATGCACCTCTGTCTCTACCTCTCCCCTGGAGCAGAGTGAGCACAGCCTGTCCTCTCTGGGCAGCCAGGTTTGTCTGTGACGACCGGTCTCTATAGCCAGACTGTGCTCACTGAGTCTGTACCTAGTCAATGTTTTCCTCAGTTTTCTATCAGTCACAGTGGTCAGATAGTCTGCCACCATGTACTGTCTGTTTAGAGACAAATAGCATTGAAGTTTACTTTGATTTTTTGTGGTGTCTTTCCAATAGGTTATATATTTTTCTTTTTGTTTTGTGATGATTTGGTTGGGCCAGATTTTCTGAGGGCTGTCCCGAGGCTCTATGGGGTTGGTTTGGGTTGGTGAACTGAGCCTCAGAACCAGCTGGCTGAGGGGACTCTTCTCTGGTTTCATCTCTTGACATTGTAGAGCTGTGTGATGGAATGTTTTGGGGTCACTTGTTTTTAGATGGTTGTAAAATTTGATGGCTCTTTTTTCTATTCGAATGAGGAGGGGGTATTGGCCCAATTCTGCCCTACATGCGTTATTTGGAGTTTTTCTTTGTACTTGCAAAACAGTCTTGCAAAACTCTGCATGCAATATTTCAATTGGATGTTTGTCCCATTTGGTAAATTCATTATTAGAGAGTGGACCCCATACTTCACTACCATATAGAGCAATTGGTTCTATAACTGATTGAAAAATTTTGAGCCAGATTCTAATTGGAATTTCAATTTTGATGTTCCTTTTAATGGCATAGAATGCTCTTCTTGCTTTGTCTCTCAGCTCATTCACAGCCATGTGAAAGCTACCTGTGTTGCTGATATTTAGTCCTAGATATGTGTAGTTTTTGGTGTGTTCTAATAGAACTGTGTCCAAATAGAATTTATATTTGTCATCCTTATTTCCCGACCTTTTTTGGAATATCATTATATTTGTTTTTTTTAGGTTAACGGTCAGAGCCCAGGTCTGACAGAACCTGTGAAGATGATCTAGGTGCTGCTGTAACCCCTCTTTAGTGGGAGACAGCAGCACCAGGTCATCTGCGTACAGCAGACACTTGATTTCAGTGTTGTGTAGGGTGATACCAGGTGCTGCCGATTCTTCTAATATTTTTGCCAATTCATTAATGTAGATGTTAAATAATGTTGGACTTATTGGGCAGCCCTGTTTCACTCCACGCCCCTGAGAGAAGAAGTCTGTTTGCTTGTTGCCAATTTTAACCGCACATTTGTTTTTAGTGTACATTGATTTAATAAAATCATATGTTTTCCCTCCAATACCACTTTCTATTAGTTTATAAAAAAGACCTTTGTGCCAAATTGAATCAAATGCTTTCTTGAAATCTACAAAACACGAGTAGATTTTGCCTTTTTTTTGGTTAACTTGTTTATCAATTAGAGTGTGGAGGGTGTAAATGTGGTCTGTTGTACGATAATTTTTTAGAAATCCAATCTGGCTTCTGCTCAGGACGTTGTGTTCGTCAAGGAAATGATGTAGTCTGCTATTTATAATACTGCAGAGAATTTTCCCCAAGTTGCTGTTAACGCAAATTCCTCTGTAATTATTTGGGTCAAATTTGTCTCCATTTTTATAGATTGGTGTGATCAATCCCTGGTTCCAAATATCGGGGAAAATACCTGCAGTGAGGATAATGTTGAAGAGTTTGAGTATAGCCAATTTGAATTTGTGGTCTGTATATTTGATCATTTCATTTAAAATACCATCAGCACCACAGGCCTTTTTGGGTTGGAGATTGCATAGTTTTTCCAATAATTCTTCTTCTGTAATTGGGGTATCCACAGGATTCTGATAGTCTTTGACTGCTAATTCAAGGATTTGTAATTTTTCTTGTATATCTTTTTGTTCTGGGCTCTTTGTTATATTGCTGTAGAGGTTTGCAAAGTGATTTCTCCACATATCCCCATTTTGGATAGCCAATTCCTCATGATGAGGTTTGTTTAATTTATTCCAATTCTCCCAGAAGTGGTTTGATTCTATGGATTCCTCAATTCCATCCAGCTGATTTCTAATGTGCTGTTCCTTTTTTGTTCTTAGGGTGCGTTTGTATTGCTTCAGTGTTTCCCCATATTGAAGGCGTATATTTTTGTTGTCTGGTTCTCTGTGTTTTTGATTAGATATATTTCTCAATGACTTTCTTAGATTTTTGCAATCATTATCAAACCATTTTTCATTATCTGTTATTTTTGGTTTGCTCTTATGCTTCTTTAGATTAGCCAAGGAGGCTAATTTGTAAAATATAAAGTTTATGTTCCTAACGGCCAAATTTACACCTTCATTGCTGAAGGAGAACGTTAAGGCTAAAAAGTTGTCCAGGAGAGATTGTATTTTTTGGCTACTAATTGCTTTTTGGTAGATGTCTGTACTGTTTGCACTCCATCTATAGGCTTGTTTAGTACCATGTAATTTATTGGGCCGTGATGCTTCATGGTTGGGTTCTGCTCTTCTCAGATACACTGTGATTTTACTGTGGTCTGAGAGAGGTGTTAGTGGGCTGACTGTGAAGGCTCTGAGAGACTCTGGGTTTAGGTCGGTGAGGAAGTAGTCTACAGTGCTGCTGCCAAGAGATGAGCTGTAGGTGTACCTACCAAAAGAGTCTCCTCTCAGCCTGCCATTGACTATGTACAGACCCAGTGTTCGACAGAGCCTCAGGAGCTGTACTCCGTTTTTGTTTTTCACTTTGTCATAGTTGTTTCTGTGGGGGTATGTGGGGAGGGAAAGGTTGTTGCTTCCTGGTAGGTGTTTATCCCCATGACTGTTAATAGTGTCTTGTTCTTCTGCTGTTCTAGCATTCAGGTCTCCACAGACCAGTACGTTGCCTTGGGCCTGAAAGTGACTAATCTCCCCCTCTAGAATGGAGAAACTCTCTTCATTGAAGTAGGGTGACTCTGAGGGGGGAATGTATGTGGCACAGAGGAAGACGTTTTTATCTGTCAAGATAGCCTCCTTGTTTATTTTTAACCAGATAAAGAATTCTCCTGTTTTGATCAATTCGATTGAATTAATTAGTTCAGATTTATACCATATTAGCATTCCCCCTGAGTCTCTGCCCTGTTTGATTCCTTTTAATTTAGTGGATGGTATGATTATCTCCCTATAACCTAGTGGACAGCCAGTGGAAACATCACCTCTGCACCATGTTTCCTGTAGTACTACAATATCAACATCATCAATTTCTTTCAGGAAGTCTGGGTTTCTGCTCTTTAGCCCAAAAGCAGAGGACTTCAATCCTTGTAAATTCCAACATGCAACGTAAAAAGACTTCATCACTTTTTTTATTTTCTTTTCTTTACCATGACCCTCGGCCCATCACATGTGAGCATAGTAGACTCAGCATTTGTTTGATGTCACTCATTTGGTTGGTGGGGGCTGGGCCAGTTGCTCCTCTCACAGCCTGTGCGTAGCTCTGCCTGCTGGGCTGTGGCTCCTCCAGGTGTGGGTCTGCGGTGGGGGGCAGGGGGGTGGGAGGCCTCGTCTGGGTGGCTCTGAAGCTGGGCTGGGGTGGTCTGTGCTGCGCTGGCTGTGGTGGGCATTGAGGTTGGTGGTGCTGTGGTCGTGGCTGGGGGGTCCAGGGTGCTGGTCCGGGATGTTGTCTCGGTGATCTCGGCAGGGTGGAGATTGCTCTGCTGTTCCTGGGTGGAGAGGTCGGGCTGCGGTTTAAAGCGACGTCCTTGAGAGTCTTGGCAAGGATGGGGACTGTCTCCCTGTACAGGTGAACATGGTCATAGAGACAGTCCAGATCGAGGGTGGGATGGTGGGCCAGGTGTACATTGGGTCGCAGGGCACAGTCCCGGGATAGGCTGGCGTTTATTCTTTGGATTGTGGCAGGGTGGAAGTCCCTCCTCTGTAGAAGGGTTGACACTATGATTCTTGTGTTGGGGAAGATTGCGGAGGCCTTCTCAATCACTCCCCGTAGTGAAGTGGCCACCCTCTCCTGCTGAGCACGCAGGTCGTTGCTTCCGGTGTGTATGATTATGTGGCTTGGCGACCCGAGATGGTTCTTATCAAGCAGCTCCATGGCACTCTGCGTTGTTGGGCACCACACCTTTCTCGTTTTGTGTCTAGGGAAAAGTTTCTTCTCCTGAACATACTTCCCATTTGAGTCCATTAACAGGACGATGTCAGCCAGTGTTTCTTCTGGACTGGGGGGGGCAGAGGGGGGGCTGGTGGGTGTTGGAGCTGGGGTGTGGCTGGTCTGTGTCGGTGCCACTGTCAGTGGGAGGCTGTTCTGTGGGTTGGGGAGGAGGGATGCAGCAGCCAGGGCTGGGGAAGTCTGGCTGGTTGAGCTGGGTTCCTCTGCTGTGTGAGGGCAGGTCATAGGGTGGTGATCTATCTGCTCCTGCAGCCTGTCCTCTGCTCTCTTTCTCTCCTGCAGCTCCTCTCTTAGTGCGGTCAGCTCCTTATTGCTGCTCTGCCTGTCTTTTTGGAGCTCTCTCACCTCCTTTGTTAGATCAGCCAGCTCTCTCTTGAGTCCGTCTCTCTCTTGCTGAACCTCTTTCAGCTGTGTTGCAAGGCTGCTGTCCTGCTCTGTCCTCACCTTGGTTAGGAGCTCCTCTAAGGTGTGGTTGTCTGGTTGCTGTTTGCTCACGCTCTCCCTGAGCAGGACCACCTCCCCCTCCAGTTTGGTGAACTCATCCCTCATGGCAGCCATGGTGGTGAGGAGGGCCTGAGCCTGCTCTGCACTGAGGGGGTCGCTCTCCTCCTGGGGCGTGTCCTCCACTATGGTGGGAAGAGAGGTGCTGGATGTGCTTGTTTGGGTGGGGAGGGTAGGGGTGAGGGTGGTGCTGGTGGAGTTTCTCTTGTGGGAGGGCATGTCACTGGTGGTGTCCTTTTCTCTCTCCGCTCTCTCCTTAATGGTCTGAAAGTCTGTTTCAAACAGCCTAATGTTACCTTGCACCATGACAGTTCCAGTCTTGTAGAGGTTGATTGTTATCATGGTGCTGTCAGGGTCGTCTGTCTCTTTGATTTTCAGCTTCCACCCATTACAGATTCCCTCTTTCTTTATGTATGGGTAGTGAGAGCAGACTGCTGAGCGCCATGCATTTGGCTGGTCAGTGAGGAAGATGAGATTACTCACGTCACCGTTTTTGTAGAGGTCTGCAAAAAGGGTTTCTGGCCTCTCTTCTAGTAGTTTCTGTTTAAAAGTTTTCCTCATTGTGTCATTTTTGGCCTTTTTTGGGTAGAGAATGGATTCTGCGCTGAGGGGGAGTGGGGACATGGTGTCTGTGCGCTCTGCTACTACCGCTACTGCTGCGCTGTTCTGCTGCCCCGTTGCCATGGCAACCGATTTGTTTGTCTGCTATTCGCGCTACTTTAGTTCAAAAAACAGCAAAAAGAGTGAAAAATCCTCACACAAAAAACTGAAGATATGTTTACAGTTAGTCCGTGCTCCTTTTTGGTTTACTCACTCAGTTTGGTCGTTTGATGTAGTTGTATTAACTGCCCTTGCTAGGTTTGTTCTAGCTCGTTTCTTCTGGCTAGCTTGTTAGTCTGCTGGCTAGGTTTTTGATGTGTAGCTAGCTAGCTAGACTCAAAACTTCTTAACTTGAGGCGCAAAGTTATTATTATTATTTTTTTTTTCTATTCTGAATGAATAGAGTTGTTGTTCATTACTTCTTGTCTGGAATTCTTCTTCGATTAGAGTGTTTATCTCATTCTAAAAACCCCCCAAAAAATCAAATATATCAGGAGCTCATGTCTCTCTCTCTCTCTCTCTCTCTCTCTCTCTCTCTCTCTCTCTCTCTCTCTCTCTCTCTCTCTCTCTCTCTCTCTCTCTCTCTCTCTCTCTCTCTCTCTCTCTCTCTCTCTCTCTCTCTCTCTCTCTCTCTCTCTCTCTCTCTCTCTCTCTCTCTCTCTCTCTCTCTCTCTCTCTCTCTCTCTCTCTCTGCGTCTCTCTCTCTCTCTCTGCGTCTCTCTCTCTCTCTCGTCTCTGTCTCTCTCTCTCTCTCGTCTCTGTCTCTCTCTCTCTCTCGTCTCTCTCTCTCGTCTCTCTCTCTGCGTCTCTCTCTCTCTCTCTCTCTGCGTCTCTCTCTCTCTCTCTCTCTCTCTCTCTCTCTCTCTCTCTCTCTCTCTCTCTCTCTCTCTCTCTGCGTCTCTCTCTCTCTCTCTCTCTCTGCGTCTCTCTCTCTCTCTCTCTCTCTCTGCGTCTCTCTCTCTCTCTCTCTCTCTGCGTCTCTCTCTCTCTCTCTCTCTCTGCGTCTCTCTCTCTCTCTCTCTCTCTCTGCGTCTCTCTCTCTCTCTCTCTCTCTCTGCGTCTCTCTCTCTCTCTGTCTTTCTCTGCGTCTCTCTCTCTCTCTGCGTCTTTCTCTCTCTCTCTCTCTCTGCGTCTCTGTCTCTGTCTCTGTCTCTGTCTCTGTCTCTGTCTCTGTCTCTCTCTCTGTCTCTCTCTCTCGTCTCTCTCTCTCTCTCTGCGTCTCTCTCTCTCTCTCTCTCTCTGCGTCTCTCTCTCTCTCTCTCTCTCTGCGTCTCTCTCTCTCTCTCTCTCTCTGCGTCTCTCTCTCTCTCTCTCTCTCTGCGTCTCTCTCTCTCTCTCTCTCTCTGCGTCTCTCTCTCTCTCTCTCTCTCTGCGTCTCTCTCTCTCTCTCTCTCTCTGCGTCTCTCTCTCTCTCTCTCTCTCTGCGTCTCTCTCTCTCTCTCTCTCTCTGCGTCTCTCTCTCTCAATTCAATTCAATTCAATTCAAGGGGCTTTATTGGCATGGGAAACATGTGTTAACATTGCCAAAGCAAGTGAGGTAGGTAATATACAAAAGTCAAATAAACAATAAAAATGAACAGTAAACATTACACATACAGAAGTTTCAAAACAATAAAGACATTACAAATGTCATATTATATATATGCAGTGTTGTAACAATGTACAAATGGTTAAAGCACACAAGTTAAAATAAATAAACATAAATATGGGTTGTATTTACAGTGGTGTTTGTTCTTCACTGGTTGCCCTTTTCTTGTGGCAACAGGTCACAAATCTTGCTGCTGTGATGGCACACTGTGGAATTTCACCCAGTAGATATGGGAGTTTATCAAAATTGGATTTGTTTTCGAATTCTTTGTGGATCTGTGTAATCTGAGGGAAATATGTCTCTCTAATATGGTCATACATTGGGCAGGAGGTTAGGAAGTGCAGCTCAGTTTCCACCTCATTTTGTGGGCAGTGTGCACATAGCCTGTCTTCTCTTGAGAGCCATGTCTGCCTACGGCGGCCTTTCTCAATAGCAAGGCTATGCTCACTGAGTCTCTCTCTCTCTCTCTGCGTCTCTCTCTCTCTCTCTCTCTCTGCGTCTCTCTCTCTCTCTCTCTGCGTCTCTCTCTCTCTCTCTGCGTCTCTCTCTCTCTCTCTCTCTGCGTCTCTCTCTGCCTCTCTCTCTCTCTCTCTCTCTGCCTCTCTCTCTCTCTCTCTCTCTGCCTCTCTCTCTCTCTCTCTCTCTCTCTCTCTCTCTCTCTCTCTCTCTCTCTCTCTCTCTCTCTCTCTCTCTCTCTCTCTCTCTCTCTCTCTCTCTCTCAATTCAATTCAATTCAAGGGGCTTTATTGGCATGGGAAACATGTGTTAACATTGCCAAAGCAAGTGAGGTAGGTAATATACAAAAGTCAAATAAACAATAAAAATGAACAGTAAACATTACACATACAGAAGTTTCAAAACAATAAAGACATTACAAATGTCATATTATATATATGCAGTGTTGTAACAATGTACAAATGGTTAAAGCACACAAGTTAAAATAAATAAACATAAATATGGGTTGTATTTACAGTGGTGTTTGTTCTTCACTGGTTGCCCTTTTCTTGTGGCAACAGGTCACAAATCTTGCTGCTGTGATGGCACACTGTGGAATTTCACCCAGTAGATATGGGAGTTTATCAAAATTGGATTTGTTTTCGAATTCTTTGTGGATCTGTGTAATCTGAGGGAAATATGTCTCTCTAATATGGTCATACATTGGGCAGGAGGTTAGGAAGTGCAGCTCAGTTTCCACCTCATTTTGTGGGCAGTGTGCACATAGCCTGTCTTCTCTTGAGAGCCATGTCTGCCTACGGCGGCCTTTCTCAATAGCAAGGCTATGCTCACTGAGTCTGTACATAGTCAAAGCTTTCCTTAAGTTCTCTCTCTCTCTCTCTCTCTCTCTCTGCGTCTCTCTCTCTCTCTCTCTCTCTCTCTCTCTCTCTCTCTCTCTGCGTCTCTCTCTCTCTCTCTCTCTCTCTCTCTCTCTCTCTCTCTCTCTCTCTGCGTCTCTCTCTCTCTCTCTCTCTCTGCGTCTCTCTCTCTCTCTCTCTCTCTGCGTCTCTCTCTCTCTCTCTCTCTCTGCCTCTCTCTCTCTCTCTCTCTCTCTGCGTCTCTCTCTCTCTCTCTCTCTCTGCGTCTCTCTCTCTCTCTCTCTCTCTGCCTCTCTCTCTCTCTCTCTCTCTCTGCGTCTCTCTCTCTCTCTCTCTCTCTGCGTCTCTCTCTCTCTCTCTCTCTCTCTGCGTCTCTCTCTCTCTCTCTCTCTCTCTCTCTCTCTGCGTCTCTCTCTCTCTCTCTCTCTCTGCGTCTCTCTCTCTCTCTCTCTCTCTCTCTCTCTCTCTCTCTCTCTCTGCGTCTCTCTCTCTCTCTCTCTCTCTCTCTCTCTCTCTCTCTCTCTCTCTCTCTCTCTCTCTCTCTCTCTCTCTCTCTCTCTCTCTCTCTCTCTCTCTCTCTCTCTCTCTCTCTCTCTCTGCGTCTCTCTCTCTCTCTCTGCGTCTCTCTCTCTCTCTCTCTCTCTCTCTGCGTCTCTCTCTCTGCGTCTCTCTCTCTGCGTCTCTCTCTCTCTGCGTCTCTCTCTCTGCGTCTCTCTCTCTCTCTCTCTCTCTCTCTCTCTCTCTCTCTCTCTCTCTCTCTCTCTCTCTCTGCGTCTCTCTCTCTCTCTGCGTCTCTCTCTCTCTCTGCGTCTCTCTCTCTCTCTCTCTCTCTGCGTCTCTCTCTCTCTCTCTCTCTCTCTCTCTCTCTGCGTCTCTCTCTCTCTCTCTCTCTCTCTCTCTCTCTCTGCGTCTCTCTCTCTCTCTCTCTCTCTGCGTCTCTCTCTCTCTCTCTCTCTCTCTCTCTCTCTCTCTCTCTCTCTCTCTCTCTCTCTCTCTCTCTCTCTGCCTCTCTCTCTCTCTCTCTCTCTCTCTCTGTCTCTCTCTCTCTCTCTCTCTCTCTCTGCCTCTCTCTCTCTCTCTCTCTCTGCGTCTCTCTCTCTCTCTCTCTCTCTCTGCGTCTCTCTCTCTCTCTCTCTCTCTCTCTCTCTCTCTCTCTCTCTCTCTCTCTCTCTCTGTCTCTCTCTCTCTCTGTCTCTGTCTCTGTCTCTGTCTCTCTCTCTCTCTCTCTCTCTGCGTCTCTCTCTCTCTCTCTCTCTCTCTCTGCGTCTCTCTCTCTCTCTCTCTCTCTCTCTGCGTCTCTCTCTCTCTCTCTCTCTCTGCGTCTCTCTCTCTCTCTCTCTCTCTCTCTGCGTCTCTCTCTCTCTCTCTCTCTCTGCGTCTCTCTCTCTCTCTCTCTCTGCGTCTCTCTCTCTCTCTCTCTCTGCGTCTCTCTCTCTCTCTCTCTCTCTGCGTCTCTCTCTCTCTCTCTCTCTCTGCGTCTCTCTCTCTCTCTCTCTCTCTCTCTCTCTCTCTCTCTCTCTCTCTCTCTCTCTCTCTCTCTCTCTCTCTCTGCGTCTCTCTCTCTCTCTCTCTCTCTCTCTCTCTCTCTCTCTCTCTCTGCGTCTCTCTCTCTCTCTCTCTCTCTGCGTCTCTCTCTCTCTCTCTCTCTCTGCGTCTCTCTCTCTCTCTCTCTCTCTGCCTCTCTCTCTCTCTCTCTCTCTCTCTCTCTCTCTCTCTCTCTCTCTCTCTCTCTCTCTCTCTGTCTCTCTCTCTCTCTGTCTCTCTCTCTCTGCGTCTCTCTCTCTCTCTCTCTCTGCGTCTCTCTCTCTCTCTCTCTCTGCGTCTCTCTCTCTCTCTCTCTCTGCGTCTCTCTCTCTCTCTCTCTCTGCGTCTCTCTCTCTCTCTCTCTC
>NC_092104.1:15003317-15160817 GCF_045679555.1 Salvelinus alpinus | reverse complement strand
TAGGGAACATAACAAAGTTTTTAAACGAATATAGACATTTCAAATGTTATGTTATTGGGTATATACAGTGTTGTAACAACAATGTGCAAGTAGTTGAAGTATGAAAGGGAAAATAAACATATATGTTCTATTTACAATGTCTTTACTCCACTGGTTGCCCTTTTCTCATGGCAACGGGCCATAAATCTTGCTGCTGTGATTGCATACTGCGGTATATATGACGACAGGCTCGATTCGGTCTTATGTAGCAAAATTTGAAATGTTAAAAAAAAATAGTTTTACATTGGATAAAGGTAGAGAGCTAGAGAATGGTATATAATGTACTACAGTTGAGGAACAACGGGAAAGTAATTCTGCTTTGAAAGATGATAAACTTGTAGCCTCACTTTTGAGGAATTGGCTCTTGAATATTTTGGTGTCTACTGGAGAGCTCTTTGTCAACACCCATTCAGCATCGTTCACACCCTCTTAAGCTTTAGCCCCACCCATCTCTTTAAGGATTCCCATGTGAGTGTATGTACTGAACAGCCAAAGATGTCAAGACTAAAGGCTGGCTTACACTACGGGTGTGTTCGTAAATTTAATCTGGAGTGCCAGTGTGCTCTGGGATTTCGTAAACAGATTGTCAGTCTGTAAATTCAGAACGCACACTGGACGCTCTGGCCGCGGTGTAGGGTTGAACCGAACGTTCTGACCGGACAACAGCAGTCAAGCACCCAAGCTAACTGGCTAACATTGGCTAGCTTGCTCACTCTGACCATTTACTTCCGCTATCAAAGCTGGTTAGGCTCTTTGTTATGTTATCCACAGCCGGGTGACTGCAACTGTGCCACTGGAAACAATTTCATTACACTTTTTTACCAACATTTACCGACACCCGCCATATTCAACGGGTTTTGAGCGTTCATAAATTTGTCAGTTATTCTGCGCTCTGGCACAGTCAGACGAGAGCGCTCTGAAATCAGAGTAGATAGCCAGAGCTACGTCTAATGACAGTTGTCGCAGTGACATCATAAACATTCTATTGAATTAGTTACTTGCATAGTGGAGTCTTTTGTTTAGATATCTCGCTAGCTGACAATTAACCATGATCCCAACTCATAACGTTACTACCCTGCATGAATCAGCAGGTAGCTAACCAACCAGGTTCAATGTTAGCTAGCTAACAATAGGTTATAATTAGCAATGCAAATGGCTCTGAGATAAGAATAGTATTACTACACAGATCATACATGTAACTGCAGCTAGCGAACAGGACACTAACTTGAAATGAAAATTACTTTCTGACAAAATTAGAAACTTATAGTATCTGAAAATGTAGCTAGTTACACTCTTACCCATATACATGGATGAACGCTTCTCCTTCTCTGTCACAGATGTCATGGTTGCCCTCAGTTTGAAGATGTAATCCGGAGAGAGGTGATTTATACAACAGCCTTCTGTGTGTTCCCTTTTCAACTCCGTCTGCATTTTTGCAATCAAACGCCATCATTTTCTCCTTAGCTATCATACTCTAATTCCACTGATTTCAAAACTTGGTCCTCCAGAAAGTGGAGAGAAACACTTATGCAGTTCTACTACGTGACATCTTTAAAAAAAGCAGCGTTAGAAAGGATTACTTACACATACTGACCAGCTAATATTGTAGACAGACCAATCCCAACTCATCTCTCGGCATGTCCAGCCCACTCTTTATCTCAGCCAATCATGGCTAGCGGGAAGGTTGCTGACTTTCTCCGTGGCTAAACCAACTAGGCTCGTAATTGAACCATTTTATTTGTATTTACAGATGGCATACGAGTTTGTCATTAAAGCCAATGATAGTTGGCATGTTCCAGAATGCATCTCTGCCAAAATAAAAACACATTTTGATGAAAAAAAGTTTGTTCAAATGGCTCTCCTGTGAAGTAGTGACGCGCGACATACACCTAGTTTCCTGAAACGAGTCACTTATGTGTCTATTGTGATACATTTGGCAGGAGGATAGGAAGTGTAGCTCAGTTTACATCTCATTTTGTGGGCAGTGGGCACATATCATGTCTTCTCTCAAGAGCCAGGTCTGCCTATGGTGGCCTCTCTCAATAGCAGTCTGTACATAGTCAAGGATTTTCGTAATTTGTGGTCAGTCACAGTGGTCAGGTATTCTCCCACTGTGTACTCTCTGTTTAGGGCCAGATAGCATTCCAACTTGCAATTTTGTTGGGGTTGATTCTTTCCAGTATGTCAAATAGTTATTTTCACTTTCTCATAATTTGGTTTTGTCCAAATATGTTTCCTTCAGAGCTCCAGAACCAGCTGTCCCTGGAGACTCTTCTCTAGGTTAATCTCTCTGTAGGTGAGGGCTTTGTGATGGAATGTGTGGGCATCACTTCCTTTTAGGTGGTTGTAGAATTGAACAACTATTTTCTGGATTTTGATAACTAGTGGGTATAATCCTAATTCTGCTCTGCATGCATTGTTTGGGGTTTTGCGTTGTACACAGTATATTTTTGCAGAATTCTGCATGCAGTCTCAATTTTGGGGCTCCCAAGTGGCGCAGCGGTCTAAGGCACTTTATCTCAGTGCTAGAGGCGTCACTACAGACCCTGGTTTGATCCTGGGCTGTATCGCCACCGGCTTTGATTGGGAGTCCCATAGGGCGGCGCACAATTGGCCCAGCGTCGTCTGGGTTAGGGTTTGGCCAGGGTAGGCCGTCATTATGAATAAGAATTTATTCTTATTCCTGACTTGCCTGGTAAACGTTGAAGAAAACATATGTTTGTCCCATTTTGTGCATTATTGGTTGGTGAGTGGACCCCAGACCACACAACCATAGAGGGCAATGGGTTCACGTCTGACCGAATCTGTGCAGAAGATCTAGGTGCTGCTGTTGACCCTCCTTGGTTGGGGACAGAAGCACCAGATAATCTGCAAAAAGTAGACAGTCCAGTAGGGTGAGGCCGGGTGCTGCAGACTGTTCTAGTGCCCTCACCAATTTAAAAATGTACAAATACAAAACATGTATCATACAATACGCTAAAAAACAAGATATAGATTCATCAATAATGGCTGTAGATGCCGAAAAGGCTTTCGACCATCTTGAATGGCCTCTTCATTTCAAAACTTTCCAGCTGAAATACATTTAATACAAATATAATAAAACATATCCTAAAGCAAAAATATAAACCATACATTATCTGATGGAATTGCTTTAGAAAGGGGCACTAGACAGGGAGTCTACCCTTTTGTTTGCAATGGCATTTGAACCACTTGCAGAAAGAATTCGACTGGACCCAAATGTATAGGAGACAGAACGTGTCTCCTTCCTGAGCGGTATGACGGCTGCATGGTCCAATGGTGTTTATACTTGGGTACTATTGTTTGTACAGATGAACGTGGTACCTTCAGGCATTTGGAAATTGCTCCCAAGGATGAACTTTCTGAAGTCTTGGCTGATTTTTTTTTTCTTCCCCATGATGTCAAGCAAAGAGGCATTGAGTTTGAAGGTAGGCCTTGAAATACATCCACAGGTACACCTCCAATTACATTTACATTACATTTAAGTCATTTAGCAGACGCTCTTATCCAGAGCGACTTACAAATTGGTGCATTCACCTTATGATATCCAGTGGAACAACCACTTTATAATAGTGCATCTAACTCTTTTAAGGGGGGGGATTAGAAGGATTACTTTATCCTATCCTAGGTATTCCTTAAAGAGGTGGGGTTTCAGGTGTCTCCGGAAGGTGGTGATTGACTCCGCTGACCTGGCGTCGTGAGGGAGTTTGTTCCACCATTGGGGTGCCAGAGCAGCGAACAGTTTTGACTGGGCTGAGCGGGAACTGTACTTCCTCAGAGGTAGGGAGGCGAGCAGGCCAGAGGTGGATGAACGCAGTGCCCTTATTTGGGTGTAGGGCCTGATCAGAGCCTGAAGGTACGGAGGTGCCGTTCCCCTCACAGCTCCGTAGGCAAGCACCATGGTCTTGTAGCGGATGCGAGCTTCAACTGGAAGCCAGTGGAGAGAGCGGAGGAGCGGGGTGACGTGAGAGAACTTGGGAAGGTTGAACACCAGACGGGCTGCGGCGTTCTGGATGAGTTGTAGGGGTTTAATGGCACAGGCAGGGAGCCCAGCCAACAGCGAGTTGCAGTAATCCAGACGGGAGATGACAAGTGCCTGGATTAGGACCTGCGCCACTTCCTGTGTGAGGCAGGGTCGTACTCTGCGAATGTTGTAGAGCATGAACCTACAGGAACGGGTCACCGCCTTGATGTGAGTTGAGAACGACAGGGTGTTGTCCAGGATCACGCCAAGGTTCTTAGCGCTCTGGGAGGAGGACACAATGGAGTTGTCAACCGTGATGGCGAGATCATGGAACGGGCAGTCCTTCCCCGGGAGGAAGAGCAGCTCCGTCTTGCCGAGGTTCAGCTTGAGGTGGTGATCCGTCATCCACACTGATATGTCTGCCAGACATGCAGAGATGCGATTCACCACCTGGTTATCAGAGGGGGGAAAGGAGAAGATTAATTGTGTGTCGTCTGCATAGCAGTGATAGGAGAGACCATGTGAGGATATGACAGAGCCAAGTGACTTGGTGTATAGCGAGAATAGGAGAGGGCCTAGAACAGAGCCCTGGGGGACACCAGTGGTGAGAGCACGTGGTGCGGAGACAGATTCTCGCCACGCCACCTGGTAGGAGCGACCTGTCAGGTAGGACGCAATCCAAGCGTGGGCCGCGCCGGAGATGCCCAGCTCGGAGAGGGTGGAGAGGAGGATCTGATGGTTCACAGTATCAAAGGCAGCCGATAGGTCTAGAAGGATGAGAGCAGAGGAGAGAGAGTTAGCTTTAGCAGTGCGGAGCGCCTCCGTGACACAGAGAAGAGCAGTCTCAGTTGAATGACTAGTCTTGAAACCTGACTGATTTGGATCAAGAAGGTCATTCTGAGAGAGATAGCAGGAGAGCTGGCCAAGGACGGCACGTTCAAGAGTTTTGGAGAGAAAAGAAAGAAGGGATACTGGTCTGTAGTTGTTGACATCGGAGGGATCGAGTGTAGGTTTTTTCAGAAGGGGTGCAACTCTCGCTCTCTTGAAGACGGAAGGGACGTAGCCAGCGGTCAAGGATGAGTTGATGAGCGAGGTGAGGTAAGGGAGAAGGTCTCCGGAGATGGTCTGGAGAAGAGAGGAGGGGATAGGGTCAAGCGGGCAGGTTGTTGGGCGGCCGGCCGTCACAAGACGCGAGATTTCATCTGGAAAGGCATGTGTCCGGACCATCCTCCTCAGTAAGCAATTGACTCAAATGATGTCAATTAGCCTATCAGAAGCTTCTAAAGCCATGACATAATTTTCTGGAATTTTCGAAGCTGTTTAAAGGCACAGTCAACTTAGTGTATGTAAACTTCTGACCCACTGGAATTGTGATACAGTGAAATAATCTGTCTGTAAACAATTGTTGGAAAAATGACTTGTGTCATGCACAAAGTAGATGTCCCAACTGAGTTGCCAAAACTATAGTTTGTTAACAAGAAATTTGTGGAGTGGCTGAAAAACGAGTTTTAATGACTCCAACCTAACATACTGACCAGACAGGACACGTTGCGTGCGCGAGCATTACAAAATAAATTTAGAAATCCATGTTATTCAATTATTGCACCCACACTGCTCGCGGGTGCCAACGAGCGTCTGCGATGCCAAGGGCTAAAATAGAACTCCTTTCTATTTCTGACGCAGATCGCGCTGAAAGACCTGCCTCTCCCATCTCCTCATTGGTTTATAGAAGCAGGTACCCACGTGCCGTCTCCTCATTGGTTATACCCACGTGGGTGATTGAAAGACGAAATGTTTTGCCGGTTGTTGTGGTAAAAGTGTAGATGCCAATCACCATATAATTTCAAAGATGAATAAGCCTGGAAGGAGGAGAGATTACTAGAAATGATTTGGTTGGCCGTTTTATGTGTGGATTAATTAGAGGACCTTGTGCATTTCAGGTAAAATAACAACTCAATGTTTAAAATTAGCTAGCAACAGCAAGCTAGCTAAATAGGATAAATTAGCTAGCTAGTGCAAGCTAACTAGCTAAATTGCCATATCTTTAATGCTTTTCGACCTGTCCCCAAATTAATGTCATTGGTTCAGAGTTTGTTTTGATATTTTAACCTGCGTGTCGTGATCGCGTTTGGTGTAGGGGGACAAAATAAATGTATGCACGATGGCGCACGCGCGCAGCCGGTTTGGGTTCCGTGTATGTAAACTTCCGACTTCAACTGTATAATGATAACTTTATCCAGTTACTCAACAATATGAAAGCAGATCTACAGTGGCTTGTGAAAGTATTCACCCCCTTGGCATTTTTCCTGTTTTGTTGCCTTACAACCTGGAATTAAAATTAATTTTGGGGGGGTTTGTATCATTTGATTTACACAACATGCCGAACACTTTGAAGATGCAATTTTTTTTTCTTGTGAAACAAACAAGAAATAAGACAAAAAAAACAGAACTTGAGGGTGCATAACTATTTACCCCTCAAAAAGTCAATACTTTGTAGAGCAGAAGTTACAGCTACAAGTCTCTTGGGGTATGTCTTTATAAGCTTGGTACATCTAGCCACTGGAATTTTTGTCCATTCTTCAAGGCAAACTGCTTCAGCTCCTTCAAGTTGGATGGGTGTAGGCCATTGCAAGACATTTAAATGTTTCCTCTTAAACCACTCAAGTGTTGCTTTAGCAGTATTCTTAGGGTTATTGTCCTGCTGGAAGGTGAACCTCCATCCCAGTCTCAAATCTCTGGATGACTGAAACAGGTTTCCCTCAAGAATTTCCCTGTATTTAGCGCCACCCTTCAATTCTGACCAGTCTCCCAGTCCCTGCCGATGAAAAATATCCCCACAGCTTGATGGTGCCACCACCATGCTTCACTGTGGGGATAGGGTTCTCAGGGTGATGAGGTGTTGGGTTTATGCCAGACATGGCATTTTCCTTGATGACCAAAAAGCTACATTTTAGTCTCATCTGACCAGAGTACCTTCTTCCATATGTTTGGGGAGTCTCCCACATGCCTTTGTGAAAACCA
Source organism: Salvelinus alpinus (assembly GCF_045679555.1). Taxonomy (NCBI): domain Eukaryota; kingdom Metazoa; phylum Chordata; class Actinopteri; order Salmoniformes; family Salmonidae; genus Salvelinus; species Salvelinus alpinus. The sequence goes on along the minus strand of NC_092104.1, from coordinate 15,153,775 downwards.
AACGTGTTTGCCAATTTTTTTCTTTAAGCAATGTCTTTTTTCTGGCCACTCTTCTGCAAAGCCCAGCTCTGTGGAGTGTACGGCTTATAGTGGTCCTATGGACAGATACTCCAATCTCCGCTGTGGAGCTTTGCAGCTCCTTCAAGGTTATCTTTGGTCTCTTTGTTGCCTCTGATTAATGCCCTCCTTGCCTGGTCCGTGAGTTTTGGTGGGTGGCCCTCTTTTGGCAGGTTTGTTGTGGTGCCATATTCTTTCCATTTTTTAAATAATGGATTTAATGGTGCTCCGTGGGATGTTCAAAGTTTCTGATATTTTCTTATAACCCAACCCTGATCTGTTCTTCTCCACAACTTTGTCCCTGACCTGTTTGGAGAGTTCCCTGGTCTTCATGGTGTCACTTGCTTGGTGGTGCCCCTTGCTTAGTGGTGTTGCAGACTCTGGGGCCTTTAAGTACAGGGGTGTGTGTGTATATACATATATTTCACTTTACCAATTTGGACTATTTTGTGTGTGTCCATTATTTGAAATCCAAATAAAAATCCATTTAAATTACAAGTTGTAATGCCACAAAATAAGAAAAACTCCAAGGGGGATGAAATACTTTTGCAAGGCAATGTATTTAAATGGAACGATGTTCCCACAATCTTGCCATATTTCAGCCAACGTAGCTTCAACCCTTGCAGCTGCTGAATTTTTTTTTCTTCTCCTGCTTTGTTTGTTCTTTTCCATATTATGTCTACAGTCGTGGCCAAAAGTTTTGAGAATGACACAAATATTTATTTTCACAGTCTGCTGCTTCAGTTTGTATGATGGCAATTTGCATATACTCCAGAATGTTATGAAGAGTGATCAGATGAATTGCAATTAATTGCAAAGTCCCTCTTTGCCATGCAAATGAACTGAATCCCAAAAAAACATTTCCACTGCATTTCAGCCCTGACACAAAAGGACCAGCTGACATCATGTCAGTGATTCTCTCGTTAACACAGGTCTGATTGTTGATGAGGACAAGGCTGGAGATCACACTGTCATGCTGATTGAGTTCGAATAACAGACTGGAAGCTTCAAAAGGAGGGTGGTGCTTGGAATCATTGTTCATCCTCTGTCAACTATGGTTACCTGCAAGGAAACACATGCCGTCATCATTGCTTTGCACAAAAAAGGGTTTCACAGGCAATGATATTGCTGCCAGTAAGATTGCACCTAAATCAACCATTTATCGGATCATCAAGAACTTCAAGGATAGCGGTTAAATTGTTGTGAAGAAGGCTTCAGGGCACCCAAGAAAGTCCAGCAAGCGCCAGGACCGTCTCCTAAAGTTGATTCAGCTGCGGGATCGGGGCACCACCAGTACAGAGCTTGCTCAGGAATGGCAGCAGGCAGGAGGCGAAGACTTTTGGAGGATGGCCTCCAAAAGAAGGGCAGCAAAGAAGCCACTTCTCTCCAGGAAAAACATCAGGGACAGACTGATATTCTGCAAAAGGTACAGGGATTGGACTGCTGAGGACTGGGGAAAAGTCATTTTCTCTGAATCCCCTTTCCAATTGTTTGGGGCGCCCGGAAAAAAGCTTGTCCGGAGAAGACAAGGTGAGCGCTACCATCAGTCCTGTGTCATGCCAACAGTAAAGCATCCTGAGACCATTAATGTGTGGGGTTGCTTCTCAGCCAAGGGAGTGGGCTCGCTCACAATTTTGCCTAAGAACACAGCCATGAATAAAGAATGGTACCAACACATCCTCCGAGAGCAACTTCTCCCAACCATCCAGGAACAGTTTGAAGAACAATGCCCTTTCCAGCATGATGGAGCACCTTGCCATAAGGCAAAAGTGATAACTAAGTGGCTTGGGGAACAAAACATCGATATTTTGGGTCCATGGCCAGGAAACTCCTCAGACCTTAATCCCATTGAGAACTTGTGGTCAATCCTCAAGAAGCGTGTGGACAAACAAAAACCCACAAATTCTGACAAACTCCAAGCATTGATTATGCAATAATGGGCTGCCATCAGTCAGGATGTGGCCCAGAAGTTAATTGACAGCATGCCAGGGCGGATTGCAGAGGTCTTGAAAAAGAAGGGTCAACACTGCAAATATTGACTCTTTGCATCAACTTCATGTAATTGTCAATAAAAAGCCTTTGACACTTATGAAATGCTTGTAATTATACTTCAGTATTCCATAGTAACATCTGACAAAAATATCTAAAGACACTGAGGCAGCAGACTTTGTGAAAATGAACATTTGTGTCATTCTCAAAACTTTTGGCCACGACTGTATCTCTGAGAAACTCCCCAGGAAAGGGCTGACAATGGCTCATATTAATATAGCCTTAGAAATAAGGTTCATGAAATCATTAACTTGCTAACATCAGAACATTAATATACCACGCGTTCGGAAAGCCACTGTAGATCTACTTTCATATTGTTGACAGTGTATGTGATGTAAACAGAGGTCTGCTCAAGAGGAAGCTTCTCACTGTAACCAGCGCCTGTAATCTGGTTCAGGTTTTTAATCAACTTGCCAGGGTGTTTACAAACACTATAGGAAAAATATCATCCACATGTGTTGATCACATTTTTACTAATACAGCTAGTGCAAAGTTCTACTGTATCTGTGCCCATTGGATGTGGTGATCACGCTATAGTGGCTATATCTAGGAGAGCCAAAGTCCCAAAAAGCTGGGCCTAAAATAATGTATAAGAGATCATACAAAATATTTTGCTGTGTCTGATGTCCATGATGTAAAAAAATATTTGTTGGTCTGATGTGATTAATAAGGAGCATCCAGAATTTGCATTTGATGAATTTATTAAATTGCTACCAAATTAACCGGTTAAGAAACTGACTGTTAGAACTGTTAAAGCTCCATGGACTGATGAGGAATTTAAAAACTGTATGGTTGAAAGAGATGGGGCAAAAGGAGTGGCTAATAAGTCTGGCTGCACATCTGAGTGGCCAACTAACTGCATGTTGAGAAATTATGTGATTAAACTCAACAAAAATAACTGTATTATGAAGCCAATATCGGAGATATAAAGATTGATGGAAAAACACTTTGGAGTACTTTAAATGAAATTGTTGGGCATAAAGACAAATTCAACTCATCACCAAACCATTTGATGTTGCCAATTATTTTAATTATTACTTCATTGGCAAATTGGGCGAACAGTGAGCCATTGCATTCATGCATGAAAAAACAAATAATGAAAGAAAGCATTGTATGTTTTTATTTTGTAAAGTTGTATGTGTATGATAATACCATTTTGAAGCCTGGAGTCTATACTTGTATCCAATGTGATTTTTTTTTTTTTGATGTTGGAACATAAGACTGAAAAGAGACGGGTCATATACATACATACATACATACATACATACATACATACATACATACATACATACATACATACATACATACATACATACATACATACATACATACACACAGCTAATGAAGTCACTTAAACACTTAACAAGGAGTTGCAGTCAGTTTTGGAATGGGTGGCCAGTAATAAACTGGTCCTGAACATCTCTAAAACTAAGAACATTGTATTTGGTACAACTCATTCCCTAAACTCTAGACATAGGATGAATCTGGTAATGAGTGGTGTGACTGATGACGTTGAGACTAAATTACTTAGGTTGTAAACTGTCATGGTCAAAACATATAGATTCAAAAGATGTTGAGGGTTTTTTCATAATATTCTCTGCTTTTTTTTGACACCACACTCCACAAAGCAAGTCCTGCAGGCTCTAGTTTAGTCTTATCTTGATTATTGTCCAGTCATGTGGTTAAGTGTTGCAAAGAAAGACCTAGTTAAGCTGCAGCTGGCCCAGGACAAAGCGGCACGCCTTGCTCTTCATTGTAATCGTTCATAGATACTATGCATGCCAGTCTCTCTTGGCTAACAGTTGAGGAGAGACTGACTGCATCACTACTGCTTTTTATAAGAAAGATTAATGAGTTGAAATGTCCAAATGGTTTGCATAGTCAACTTACACACAGCTCTGACACACACTTACCCCACCAGACATGCCACCAGGGGTCTTTTCACAGTCCCTTTCACAAACCAGAACAAATTAAAGTGAGCATACAGTATAATATAGAGCCATTTATGCATGGAACTCCCTTTCATCTCATAATGCTATATGAACCGAAAACCCGGTTTAAAAAAACAAAGCAGCACGGCACAACGCTTCTCCACTATTTGACCTGGATATTGTATGTATTGATATGTGGGCGTTGTGCTGTTTTTAAATCTATGTAATTCTGTCCTTGAGCTGTTGTCTTTTTAACGTTATATATTATGTTTTGTGTGGACCTCAGGCGGAGGTGCTGCTGTTTTCACAGCTAATGGGGATCATAATAAAATATCAAATACCATAAATCTTACAGATAAAGTTGACCTCTTCCAAATATTTATTCTCGGTAATACCAATTACCCCACTGAAGACATTCTTTTAAAAAGTATACTTGGCCATAACATGCTTTTATATGGCCAATAAAACAGAATGAAAACATCTTCCTCAGTCAGAGGGTGGTTTTAACTTTAACTTGCCACCCAAGGCTTTTACTTGAGACATTGTTAAATGCACTTAAGAGGAACAATGGGTACATATTGAAGATGCAGATGCTCACCTCCCAGAATCTTTTCACGTGCCTGTTTTCAAAGGATAACGTTAAGAACATTAACAACTTCATAGTTAAGAACACTATACCAATATGGAAGGAAATTAAATGGATTCTACAAGAACCAATATGAGTCCCATAAAACACAACCCTATGTAACAATCCTTGGATAGCTTTTCAGAATGCACTGATACATTGGATCACATGGGGAAACTAAAGGCATACATTTATTTTAATAACAGAATTAAAAGGCAATTTTGGACTGTCCAATGTAGATATTTTCAAATACAGCACAATGACAGAGTCCTGTCTTAAGTATAAAACTAACAATGACTCCATAAGACATGCCTTCAGGGAATGCTATAAAGCCCAAAAGTTCTGGGTGGAGTTAGAAAGTTGGCTGTCTGTAATATTACGATGTAAATTTACTTTTAATCTGTCTGCATATTTCAAGACGTTATCTGAGGGGGCTATGAGATACCCGATGGGTTGGACGATACTCTCCTTGTTAATTCTCTTGAAAAAAACGTATACTTAACTGGAAATCAAACAATCCTCCATCATTAAGACAATGGAAAAATCGTACGCTTCATTATCTAAATATGGAAAGCGCATGGGTGACTGCCACATATCTGCTAATTGCACCATTTCTCTCAGAGAAAGGGTGAGAACAGGTGGGTCTGGGCAGGCGTGATGTTATTCTAACCCCCCCCCCCCCCCCCCCGCCAATAGGGGTAGTGTGCTCATATAGCAGTGTGCCATGCCAGGGGAATGTCTGTGTGGAAAATTTTATTGATTAATCTTCCCAGTATTTTAGCAGTCTGCAAATAGTGTCTCTGGATTGTCCCTGAGGAGCTTCTGTTTGTACTATTTTTGTGCAGTGTTCTATGATAGGCTCTGCACTGGGAGGTAAGGAAGCCATGGGGCAGAGGGCCTTAGAGGCCGCTCCATTTGAGTGGGGGAGGTTATGGTTCTCTGTTTCCATTGTTGGGTTCAAGGACTTTCACACCTCTCAGTGCAAATTGGAGTTGCAGCTGGGTCATCTGTCCTAGCGCAGCAGGTGTTTATTGCAAAGGACCACAGGAGGAGGCAGGTAGCTGGGTCCAGGGGCAGGCAGAAGGTCATACACAGGGGGTCCAAAAGGACAACAGTACAGGCAGGGAAAAGGCTAGTAATGTCGTCCGGGAGATCAGGCAATAGGTAGATAACAGGAAATCCGATAGGCTAAAGTACAGGCAGGGAATTGACAAAAGGTGTCGTTAGTTTTTGCCTGCCTCACTATCATACACGGGAGGAGACAATCACGGGGAAAACAGCGCTCTGAAAGACCTGTCACACAAAACAAACAATACCTCACAGTGATGGGGTGCAAAGAACTGAACTAAATATTGTGTGATAATGACATACAGGTGTGTGAAAAGATGATTAGAATTCAGGTGATTGGGATCTGGAGAGTGAGCTGTGTTTGGGGGAGCTAGGTGTTTGAGGGTGTGAGTTGGAAGCTGACAAATTCATGGACTTATCAAGAGAACATCCCTGGTCATCCCTATTACCTCTGATCTGGTGGACACACTAAACACACATGCATCATTTATAAATTATGTCTGAGTGTTGGAGTGTGCCCCTGGCTATCCGCAAATAAAAATAAAATGTGGCCGTCTGATTTGCTTTAATATAGGGAATTTTTAATTATTTATACTTTTACCTTTACTTTCAATACTTAAGTATATTTTAGCAAGTACATTTACTTTTGGTACTTAAGTATATTTAAAACCAAATACTTTTACTCAAGTGGTATTTTACTGGGTGACTTTCACTTTTACTTGAGTCATTTTCTTTAAGGTATCTTTACTTTTCCTCAAGTATGATTATTGCATACTTTTTCCACCACTGCTAATCATTGTCTTTAAAGTAAAATATCTAGATGTTATTGTAATGCATTTTACTTATTGGCTCTAAACATTGTTTCAGATTGAACATTACTCACTCAGTTCCAGGTTGGATGGTATGTTTAGGTTTCTGCTGTGCTTCTTCTGCTGGTTGTTGGTTTTCCAGGTTTGTTAGTTCTTGGTTGTAAGAATCATAATAGTAGTAGTGGAAATGGAAATGGGATTACCATTAACAACAACTACAACAATATTAATGAGAATAATAATAATACATTAAATCAGTAGTAGTAGGCCAGTCAACATGACTGAGAAGCCACATGGCAAGTTATGAAGGCAAATATTATTGACATTACATTGCACTTTTCAATGGCCGTCCCTCAGGTTGTGGCAGGAGGAAACATATCTGGCTGCCAAAACTGCACATTTTGGCTTTTCACCCAATATGTTTTCTCTAACGTAACAAAATGTGGAAAAACTCAAGGGGTCTGAATTCTTTCCGAATGCACTGTAACTTGAAATCCAAATGGCATAGCCATACTCCAATATTTCACAATAACAAAGATCTGGAGGGCAGCCTTTTGCATCCCTCCCCAATGGTCCAAATGTAGATAATGTATGGACAATGCACCTGTAATGCCCCCCCCCCCCAACAAAAAACTGTGACTCTGACATTAGACACATCAAAACCACTCAAAACAAAACAGCCACCTCTGAACCCACCTGAGGAAAGTCTTTCTCTCTCTCCTTACCCCCATCCTTTTCAGTGGCTAAGTATAACACTTAGAATTCACAAAAGATAGTGATGCAGGTGTGTGATGCATGTTTTCCCCTGCAGGGCTCTTCCACGTATGATGCTGTGGATCCGTGCCCAGAGGCCGGGAGAGAGCGGCATCAACATCATCACAGCTGACTTCGTAGAGCTGGGAGACTTCGTCAGTGCTGTCATCACTCTTAACTACCATATGGAAGACGAGGAAGAAAACGCCACCTGAGACTGACCGACGGGGTGGTTTAGAGTTCAATCCTCAGCCATGTGAGGCTACGCTCGCTCTCTCGCCCTTTCTCTTTGGTGTTCATTTTTAGGAAGAGAGGCGGTCCTCTGACTTTTCTAGGGCTACGATAGTTGACAGAGAGGGAGGAGGGAGGGAGCGAATGAGCGGGGAGGGAGGGAGAGATGGGGGAGGTGGAGGAAGGTAGGTAGAGGGAGGGAGGAGAAGAGAGAGGGAGAATGGACTTGATTGCTCGGTGAGAGAAACTTTTGTTTTTATATTTTCTGGGGGTCAAAAGGGCAATTGTTTTTTAATGACACTTCGCTTCACATCTGCTGTAACGATAACTGCTTCTATCCTCTGATCACACAAGCAATGTTCCTGGCCTTTCCACTTCTTGTGAGGCTAAGACTAGCTTATTAGAGTGTTCTACAAACATAAATGTTGTTCGTATTTTAGTGACTGTGATGGTCAACCTTCATCAAAATTAATCTTCATTGGTGCAAGTAATACAGCTTATGGTCGTCAACCTGATTCGCATGTCAACTACTCACATATGGCATACAAATGTACTTGGCATACTAAACTTGCTTGGCATACACAATTCACTTAGGTTGCCACAATTGAATTTTGCAGAGCAAAAGTTTTTTGACCTCTTGAGAAGGTCAAAACTAGGATATTCTGACTATTTTGTCTCAGAATCGTTCCCGTCATCACAGTACATATATTGTTGCCTTCTCCCTGCACATTAGTTAATCTTCTTGTAAATTATTGACATTTTCTTCTGTTTTGAAAGATGTGTAGACTGTGAGCTCATCTCATCCTTGTGTTCATTTATATTAGAATAGATTAACTATCTGTTGCTCTACTTCTATTCAGGTGTTTGCCTGCTTTTTTTGCGTTCCATCTAGTAGAAAGATGTTTCCCATGCTTTGCACCTATTGGGACAAACTCTAAATGCTCATCGAGGAAGGCAAATCATATTTGAAGTGGCACTTGCAGCATAGTGAAGAATGATAGAATAAAACCTGTATCACTTTGTTTTTGCTTAAATTTCAATTACACATTATGCAAGCAAGAACATAATTGCATATGTATCAAACGCTTTTCCCTCATTTCTCCAAAAAACAACTATTAAGATTATTGTTGCATCTTTTACAGAGAATGTATTCTTTGAGGAAACATTTATGTAAACTATTATGATTAATGTGAACTAAACAATAAGGAAATGTTACCTTTTTTTGAATGTGTATTTGTGTGTCTTGTGCGTAAACGGATCATTTCCAACATTTTTTCCAGTTCTGTTTTTATTTGAGAAAGAGAGAGACAGACAGAGGGAGTGAGGGAGAGATTGTTTAAGTGTGTGGGTTTTATGTGTATTGTTCAAAGAGTTGTGAACATTTTCATACTATTTCTATGTGCCAATGACTTCATTATGATTTAATCTTAAATTATATTTCATATCATGTGAAAAGCTTGTATATAGTGTAAGTGCAATGGATTTATCACCATTTAATTGTAAATGAAAATGAATGCCAAGAAATGCTTCGACAGAAATATCTCAGTTTTAACAAATATATGGCCAAAACATGCTTTGTCGATCTGACAGTAAGACTATATTTTTTGTAACTAATTAACTGTGCATGAATCAAAAGATATTTGTAAATATATTGCTTGTCTCTCGGTGGATTCACTGATTTTGGATGACCAGACTAACTACTTGAGTTGTTTGCACTGCAACAGTTAAACATGACCAGACTTAGGACATTCAATAACTAAAACAATTTTACCTATTTTTTTTGGACTAAGTATATTTTTCACTTCGACTCTGAGAGACTATTATATACCCATGTAATAAACTTGAAATACACAGTATAAAAATCAGTTTACTTTATAAGTCATCCAGTGTTGACATAATTCTACTTCATCCATCTTGCAGTCATTGCATTGCTGTTCTTTTATTTGTGATAAGTCTATCGCTGTAAAATTGTTGTAAAGACCAAACCTTGTGTGTTACAATGAGACAGATTATGTTTTAAGTGGGTGATGCCCAATCAAATAAAGCTATATGTCTATATGACTCTCTATGGCAGTGTTACTCACTATTTTTTGTAAGGTGACCAATTTGGTTGGAGACAATCATTGAGGGCCCCACAGATCTTTAATTTGTTGTACTTTTTCTTCCAATATTATCAATTAAGAACACATTCAGAGCAATAGAGCACATGCAATCGATTTGAGGTGCAGCACATCACACATGTATACATGCACACGTCAAAAAGGCTACATCACATGTATATATTAAGGGTTACCTCAGTAGTTGGATGAATGAAAATGTCCCTTCTGCTCCTTGACTGAATTCATTCTAAATGTATAGTCTGTTGTTGCAATCCAAGTGTGCATTGGGCAGTCTGTTTCTCTGTTTTTGTTTCACAATGTTCATTGTTGAAAATGTTGCTTCACATAAGTGCTGACAAAAAATGGTCACCTTTTGCACACACTACTTCAGAATTGGATACTCTGTGTCTGACAGAAGGCTCCAGAAATGAGTAACACATGATCTTAGTTCACCTTGCAAGGTGTGATTTGCCAGCAGCTCCGCATTACGGTCAGTAGAGGGCTGTGATGACTGGGGTCAGAGATGACACTGGCACATGAAAGGGGTTCTCAATGAAGTTGAAAAACTCCTTGTACTCCATGATATCCTTGACTCAAACTTCAACTTCAACTCTTCCAACACACGCACAAATGCATCATATCTAAAATGTTGCAGTATGTCTGGGTTGGATGTGGTGACTGCTCTGAGTTTTGGGAAATTAACAAACTGTTTGTCAGGTATGAACAGTGTGGTGATTTTATTTTGAAATGCTGTGACCACACGCAGAATTTTGCCCAGAGATTTAGCTTTCCCCTGGAGCTGGAGATTCACTGTGTTCAGGTGGCAGGTGATGTCCGTTAATAACAAAGCCAGCTTTAATATCTATTGTGGATCATCCAGCTCTGGCTCCTCTCTCCCCTTGCTTGCAACAAATTGACAGATTTGATGGAGGAGAGAGAGAAATCTTTCCAAAACTTAGGCACGAGACAGCCATCTCATCTCATTATGAAATATCAAGTCACCGAATTCTGTCTGGTATTCCTCCAGCAACTCCCGGAATTGCCGGTGATTCAGTGACCTCACAATAATAATGTTCACCACGCGCACGACTTCCTGCATCACATTCTGTAAGTCACAGTCTTTGAGTTTAGCCACAAGTGCTTCTTGATGAATGATACAATGAAACGTAACACATTCGGGAATATCCTCTCCTTGTGTTTGTCCCTGAAGGAGCAGCAAAAAGTTCCTCTCTGAATGACCCAAACACATAATTGTGCAATGTCACTTACATCAGTGCTTTCGTCAAGCGCAATACTAAAACACAGCACCCCGGATATGTCAGTAATCAGTTGCTTACAGATGTCCTCGCCAATGTCTTCTACACACCTTACGGTCGAGTCTGACAGTTGCAGTCCCTTCATTTGCTTTAAAATAGCTTCCTTGTTTGTGAAATCAGCATACAATATTTCGTCTGAGGCCTTGTTTTTGCGACTATCCAAGCAATCTCATATGTTGCTTCTGTCGTTGTCTCTGCAACAGTGCTAGGTCTGTCCATCATTTTTTGTTGTCCTTTGAGTTGCGCTATTTTGTTGTTTCTGAGGTTGCTTTGTGGCGGATATGTTTTGTCAAAGTGGGCATGGTGTGACTGGAAATGTCAATCTACATTTGCTCGTTTTAAACAGCTGACTGCCTTCTGGAAAATAAGTGAGCTAGTCCCATCATGCAGTACAAAAAAATACTTGTCTGTCCATTTCTCTTGAAACTTTGTCTTCTTCTTGAATCAACCATATCCTTCTCTTTGCCACCGGAGCAACATTAGCCACGTTAGCTAGCTGCATTTCCCAGCCGCCATCTTCCTGATTTTCCTGGTTCTCCGGTGGTTGTTCGTTCATAGCTGTCACTTTGTTCTCTAGTTCTTCCCCCTCATTTTCATTGTCAATAGATATACGTTTCTTTTTTACAATAAATCGATCCAAAATTAGCTAGTAGCAACTGATGTGTCGGTGGCTGTAGCTGAGCAGTTGCGTTCTATTTCGGCAAAAGTTCTATTTCGGCCTTTCTGTTCAACAGCTGCGCTATCCTGCCATCTATCTCCCGTCTAGGGAACAATATATGTATTCCATGAATACATATATTGAATTGAAATTGTATCATTGAATTGAATTCAACATTGAATTGAAATTGTATCATTGTCATGTATTATGAATAGGAAAATTACCACGATCCGCAAATTAAGGGATCGCAGGCCAGATACGCAATGACTATCACTGCTCTGGTGCTATTTTCACTACTTCACATTGGTGGTGGACGTCTGAGCTGAGTGATTGACTCTGACTTCTTACAATTAAATTGTTCACGTCATATGCATGTCTCCATATTTACCTTGACTTTCCACCTACTCAAAAGAGCCTCCAGGGACCATCCTAGTTGGTGACCAGGAGAGGTGCATTATGTGACCTTGTTATTGTGTTGTGTTTCCTCTAACCTTCACTCCGCCGTACCCATCTGATGGCATCCAGGTATGTTTATCAAGCAATAATGAATATTTACTCCTAGCAGACAGAGTCTTGTTTCTTTACCATTGCACCCGCACTGGCCGTGTGTGTGTGTGTGTGTGTGTGTGTGTGTGTGTGTGTGTGTGTGTGTGTGTGTGTGTGTGTGTGTGTGTGTGTGTGTGTGTGTGTGTGTGTGTGTGTGCATGTACATGTACGTGTATGTGTTTGTGCGTATATGTGTGTGTGTTTCTTAATCTCTCTATTTCTAAATATAGCCCTTTCAGTACAGCCTGTTCTCAGTAATGAAGCTGTGCTGGGTTATGCTGGGTTACCAGAAGTGAGGACCAATCCAGTCCCTTCACTTGTCAGCAGCCATACACTCTTAGAAATAAAGGTTATCTATAACCTTAAAAGGTTCTTTGGCTGTCCCCATAGGAAAACCTTTTTTCAGTTCCAGGTAGAACCCTTTCCAAAGAGAATTCAACATGGAACCCTAAAGGGTTCTACCTGGAACCAAAAAGGGTTCTCCTATCAGGACAGCTAAAAAAAAACATTCTGGAACCCTTTTTTCTAATAGTGTACTTTTATTTATTTATTTCACCTTTATTTAACCAGGTAGGCAAGTTGAGAACAAGTTCTCATTTACAATTGCGACCTGGCCAAGATAAAGCAAAGCAGTTCGACACATACAACAACACAGAGTTACACATGGAATAAACAAAACATACAGTCAATAATACAGTAGAAAAATAAGTCTATATACAATGTGAGCAAATGAGGTGAGATAAGGGAGGTAAAGGCTAAAAAAGGCCATGGTGGCGAAGTAAATACAATATAGCAAGTAAAACACTGGAATGGTAGATTTGCAGTGGAAGAATGTGCAAAGTAGAGATAGAAATAATGGGGTGCAAAGGAGCAAAATAAATAAATAAATAAATACAGTAGGGGGAGAGGTAGTTGTTTGGGCTAAATTATAGATGGGCTATGTACAGGTGCAGTAATCTGTGAGCTGCTCTGACAGCTGTTGCTTAAAGCAAGTGAGGGTGATAAGTGTTTCCAGTTTCAGAAATTTTTGTTGTTCATTCCAGTCATTGGCAGCAGAGAACTGGAAGGAGTGGCGGCCAAAGGAAGAATTGGTTTGGGGGTGACCAGAGAGATATACCTGCTGGAGCATGTGCTACAGGTGGGTGCTGCTATGGTGACCAGCGAGCTGAGATAAGGGGGACTTTACCTAGCAGGGTCTAGGTAAAGTCCCCAGGTGCTCACCGATTTGATGGCTCCAACATGACACCACCAAAACATCCGCTATTCGGCTGACTGCTATCGCCAGATAACGCTTGATCTAATTGAATCCAGGCCTAAATCTGGAAAAATAAGAAAACGCTATTATTTGTAAAAATAAAAAATAAAAATTGCAGATAGAGAATGCCAAGAGTGTGCAAAGCTGTCAGCAAGGCAAAGGGTGGATATTTGAAGAATCTCAAATAAAAAATATATTTTGATTTGTTTAACACATTTTTGGTTACTACATGATTTTATATGTGTTCTTTCATAGTTTTGATGTCTTCACTATTATTCTACAATGTAGAAAATAGTAAAAATAAAAACCCTTGAATGAGTAGATGTTCAAAAACTTTTGTCACGTACTGTATATATAATAAAACTAATAATAATAATAATACATGTAAATATAGTGCTGCCACGTTTTGTTAGATTACAGCCGTATTCTAAAATTGATTAAATAGTTTTTTCCCCTCATCAATCTACACGCAATACCCCATAATGAAAAATGCAAAAACAGATTTTATACATTTTTGCTAATTTATTAAAAATAGAACACTGAAATATCACATTTACCTAAGTATTCAGACCCTTTACTCAGTAATTTGTTGAAGCACCTTTGGCAGCGATTACGGCCTTGAGTCTTCTTGGGTATGACGCTTCAAGGTTGTCACACCTGCATTCGGGGAGTTTCACCCCTTCTTCTGGGGAGATCCTCTCAAGCTCTGTCAGGTTGGATGGGGAGCTGCACAGCTATTTTCAGGTTTTTCCAGAGATGTTTGATCGGGTTCAAGTCCGGGCTCTGGCTGGGCCACTCAAGGACAATCGGAGACTTGTCCTGATGCCACTCCTGCATTGTTTTGGCTTTGTGCTTTTGGTCGTTGTCCTGTTGGAAGGTGAACCTACGACCCGTCTGGGGTCCTGAGTGCTCTGGAGCAGGTTTTCATCAAGGATCTCTCTGTACTTTGCTCCGTTAATCTTTCCCCCTGACTAGTCTCCCAGTCCCTCCCACTGAAAAACAGCATGATGCTGCCACCTCCATGCTTCACTGTAGTGATGGTGCCAGGTTTCCTCCAGACATGATGCTTGGCATTCAGGCCACAGAGTTCAATCTTGGTTCTCAGAGAAACTTGTTTTTCATGGTCTGAGAGCCCTTTAGGTGCCTTTTGGAAAACTCCAAGTGGCCTGTCATGTGCCTTTTACTGAGGAGTGGCTTCAGTCTGGCCACTCTACCATGAAGGCCTCATTGGTGGAGTGCTGCAGAGATGGTTGTCCTTCTGCAAGGTACTTGCATCTCGACAGAGGCACTCTGGAGTTCTGTTAGAGTGACCATCAGGTTCTTTGCCACCTCCCTGACCAAGGCACTTCTGCACCGATTGCTCAGTTTGGCCGGGCGGCCAGTTCTAGGAAGAGTCTTGGTGATTCCAAACTTCTTCCATTTAAGAATGATGGAGGCCATTGTGTTCTTGGGGACCTTCAACGCTGCAGAGATTTGTTGGTACCCTTCTCCAGATCTGTGCCTTGACACAATCCTGTCTCGGAGCTCTACGGACAATTCCTTCGACTTCATTGCTTGGTTTTTGCTCTGACATGCACTGTCAACTGTGGGACCTTATATAGACAGGTGTGTGCCTTTCCAAATCATGTGCAACCAATTGAATTCACCACAGGTGGATTTCAATCAAGTTGTAAAAGCATCTCAAGGATGATCAATGGAAACAGGATGCACCTGAGCTCAATTTAGAGTCTCATACAAAGGATCTGAATACTTATGTAAATAAAGGTATTTCTGTTGTTTATTTGTAATAAATTAGCAACATTTTCTAAAAACCTGTTTTCGCTTTGTCATTATGGAGTATTGTGATGTCATTATGGAGTATTGTGATGTCATTATGGAGTATTGCATGTAGACTGATGAGGGGAAAAAAATTGATACATTTTAAAATAAAATACGTTACGTTACAGCCTTAATAAGTCTGTAATGTAACAACATGTGAAAAAATGGAAGGGGTCTGAATAGTTTCTGAATGCACTGTATATAATATATAATAAAAATAATAAAACACAAAAACGCTCAAGCCTGAGAAACACTTTTACATTTTATTCATCACATCCTCAAAGCAGAAGGCAATTGCCTCTACCTCAGCAGGCCTACGCAGGCCAGATGGCAGTCTTAGATTGCTCTTTAAAAGGGCAATCAAACCCTGAGATCAGCTTTAATGGAAGACATGGTTTGCTGGCTGACAGCGTAGCAAACTCTCTACTTAGCTCAGGCATGGGTCCTGGAGTACTTAGCTGAGTCACATTACACGCAACACTTTCTGGGGTTGCATTGGGAATTCAGAGAGTTAGAGTTCATTTTTTGGGCTAACCCGAACAGCTTCATGTCTACTCCCCATCTCAATCCTAACCCTAGCCACAACCCTAACTCTAACCTAGCAATAACCCTGAACCAGTTACAGTGTAATGACAGACAGACAGACAGACAGACAGACAGACAGACAGACAGACAGACAGACAGACAGACAGGGGGTCATCCAGAGGGGATACATTCACATCCCTAGTCAGACAAATATGACTTTCATATTCTAGTGGAGGAGTTTCATATTCTAGTGGAGGAGTTTCATATTCTAGTGGAGGAGTTTCATATTCTAGTGGAGGAGTTTCATATTCTAGTGGAGGAGTTTCATATTTCACTGGAGGAGTTTCATATTCCAGTGGAGGAGTTTCATATTTCACTGGAGGAGTTTCATATTCCACTGGAGGAGTTTCATATTTCACTGGAGGAGTTTCATAATCCACTGGAGGAGTTTCATATTCCAGTGGAGGAGTTTCATATTTCACTGGAGGAGTTTCATATTCTAGTGGAGGAGTTTCATATTTCACTGGAGGAGTTTCATATTCCAGTGGAGGGTTACATAGTTTCCACCTGCTTATTCAGACCATCCATTACACTGGCAGCCTGCAGGGGCTAGATATGCATACAGACCTGTTAGCTCCCTCTGCATCCAGGGACACACTGACAGCTGATGTATGTCAACAATTATAAGTGGATGTAGTTTCCTCACATTTGAACATTACGCTCCCTGCATAAACAGCAGAGGATCCATCCTGGGTTTCTCTGTGAATCCAAACTATGTCAGGATATGTGCTCCTTCAATATGAGTAAATATCCGTTTTTCAAATAGAGGGTAGGATTTGGCAACTACAGTGGGGAGAACAAGTATTTGATACACTGCCGATTTTGCAGGTTTTCCTACTTACAAAGCATGTAGAGGTCTGTCATTTTTATCATAGGTACACTTCAACTGTGAGAGACGGAATCTAAAACAAAAATCCAGAAAATCACATTGTATGATTTTTAAGTAATTAATTTGCATTTTATTGCATGACATAAGTATTTGATCACCTACCAACCAGTAAGAATTCCGGCTCTCACAGACCTGTTAGTTTTTCTTTAAGAAGCCCTCCTGTTCTCCACTCATTACCTGTATTAACTGCACCTGTTTGAACTCGTTACCTGTATAAAAGACACCTGTCCACACACTCAATCAAACAGACTCCAACCTCTCCACAATGGCCAAGACCAGAGAGCTGTGTAAGGACATCAGGGATAAATTGTAGACCTGTACAAGGCTGGGATGGGCTACAGGACAATAGGCAAGCAGCTTGGTGAGAAGGCAACAACTGTTGGCACAATTATTAGAAAATGGAAGAAGTTCAAGATGACGGTCAATCACCCTCGGTCTGGGGCTCCATGCAAGATCTCACCTCGTGGGGCATCAATGATCATGAGGAATGTGAGGGATCAGCCCAGAACTACACGGCAGGACCTGGTCAATGACCTGAAGAGAGCTGGGACCACAGTCTCAAAGAAAACCATTAGTAACACACTACGCCGTCATGGATTAAAATCCTGCAGCGCACGCAAGGTCCCCCTGCTCAAGCCAGCGCATGTCCAGGCCCGTCTGAAGTTTGCCAATGACCATCTGGATGATCCAGAGGAGGAATGGGAGAAGGTCATGTGGTCTGATGAGACAAAAATAGAGCTTTTTGCTCTAAACTCCACTCGCCGTGTTTGGAGGAATAGAAGGATGAGTACAACCCCAAGAACACCATCCCAACCGTGAAGCATGGAGGTGGAAACATCATTCTTTGGGGATGCTTTTCTGCAAAGGGGACAGGACGACTGCACCGTATTGAGGGGAGGATGGATGGGGCCATGTATCGCGAGATCTTGGCCAACAACCTCCTTCCCTCAGTAAGAGCATTGAAGATGGGTCGTGGCTGGGTCTTCCAGCATGACAACGACACGAAGCACACAGCCATGGCAACTAAGGAGTGGCTCCGTAAGAAGCATCTCAAGGTCCTGGAGTGGCCTAGCCAGTCTCCAGACCTGAACCCAATAGAAAATCTTTGGAGGGAGCTGAAAGTCCGTATTGCCCAGCGACAGCCCCGAAACCTGAAGGATCTGGAGAAGATCTGTAGGGAGGAGTGGGCCAAAATCCCTGCTGCAGTGTGTGCAAACCTAGTCAAGAACTACAGGAAACGTATGATCTCTGTAATTGCAAACAAAGGTTTCTGTACCAAATATTAAGTTCTGCTTTTCTGATGTATCAAATACTTATGTCATGCAATAAAATGCAAATGAATTACTTAAAAATCATACAATGTGATTTTCTGGATTTCTGTTTTAGATTCCGTCTCTCATAGTTGAAGTGTACCTATGATAAAAATTACAGACCTCTACATGCTTTGTAAGTAGGAAAACCTGCAAAATCGTCAGTGTATCAAATACTTGTTCTCCCCACTGTATGTTATGTGTGTGTGTGTGTGTGTGTGTGTGTGTGTGTGTGTGCGTGTGCGTGTGCGTGAGTGAGTGCCTGCATGCCTACGTGTGTGTCTATGTGTATGTCTATGTCTCCTTAGCCACCACCTTGTCACCATTATCTGCTAAATTATATTTTTGGTCAGCAGACTAATAACAGCCCTCCAGAGAGAGCTTGGTGTTTCATCATACACAGCATACACAGCAAAGTCTACACAGCAAAGTCTACTTTGTCACATACATACTTGATCCAGTTTACTGTAATTGTTGGAGATGCCAGTAGTGCCAGACACGTGAGGGTGAAACAGCTCTCTGTTGCCCCCTAGTGTTTTGCAGAGTGCATTGCTTATCTCAGGCAGCAAATGCATTCAGCCAGGCACGTACAGTTGGACTATTGTCGAGTAAAAGTGTAAAACTGCTACCTATCTTTGTTCTTTCCCTTGTCTGCACTGACAACTGAGAACTGGGAAGGTGAAACACCTACTAGACATCCTTCATATTGCTTTAAAGCTGAGATCCAGCTGGTTGCCCCAGGCAGGCGCATTTCTTATTGTTTTTGTTTTGTTTATGAAATGGGGTAAAGGAGCATCCTGCATCGTGGTAAAAACTATTCTTAGTGAATAGAGTACCACAGTACGAGTCATGATACCCATTAAGTAAAAATACTTTAAAGTACTACTTAAGTTGTTTTTTGGGGTGTCTGTACTTTACTTTACTATTTATATTTTTGACATAATTTACTAGACTACATTCCTAAAGAAAATAATGTTCTTTCAATTTTCCCTGACAACCAAAAGTACTCATTACATTTTGAATGCTTAGCAGGACAGAAAACGGTCCAATTCACCCACTTATCAACAGAACCTCCCTGGTCATCCCTCATGCCTCTGATCTGGCGGACTCACTAAACACAAATGCATCATTTGTAAATGATGTCTGACTGTTAGACCCTGGCTAACTGTAAATAAAAAAAACAAGAAAATTGTCCCGTCTAGTTTGCTTAATATAAGGAATTTTAAATTATTCATACTTTTAGTTTTGATACTTAAGTATATTTAAAACCAAATACTTTTAGGGCCGGTTTCACAGACGGGGCTTAGATTAAGCCAGGAGTAGGCCTTAATGTGTACTAGTTAAACTAGGACATTTAAGTAGCTTTCATGAACGTGAAATGAAATGCTAATTAGCTGAAAATTTGGCTATCATAAAGAACTACAAATGCCATGATGATCTGGACGAGACTGCCGAATTGAGGCAAAGGTAAGAATTTAACTATTTAACTAACTAATGTTATCAAAATGTAGTAATTAATTAATTGCCTACATTTCTTTCAATTGCCAATTCTGTGAACTGTCTTGTGCAAGTTTAAATTGACACAATACCTGTTAGGAAAGGTTTCAGCTAGAGACGACGTGCAGGAGCTTGCAGGGATTTGTAGTTTTGAATGATATCTACTTTGACGGTAATGACCATTTTCTAATCTGAGTAAATAGAGCCGAATATATGGATAAAATTCACCTTGTCCGAGAGAGATTTAGATGGTTATCAAAACGTCACCACAGGGCAAGCCTACACGAAACATAGTCTTTATTTTAAGTGTTTCTAAAATCCCCTTTGGGAAAAAATGAATGGTGGAAAAACTATTGTAACCATTTTCCTGTTTGACCGCTAGGTTTTATGGGTATTATGACACCTCCACTGTGTGGCTCTATACTCTGCTGTTCTATTGCACCTCCAACGATGTGCAATTATGTCAGAGAGAAAAAAAACAAAGTTTGTGTTTTGAAGTAATGTCTTTGTTGATGTAATAATGCAAACGGACGTGGCAGTTTCACCGCTATGGATTCCAGCTTTAAAGGGGTGCTGGGGCCTCCCGGGTGGCGCAGTGGTCTAGGGCACTGCATCGCAGTGCTAGCTGCGCCACCAGAGTCTCTGGGTTCGCGCCCAGGCTCTGTCGCAGCCGGCCGCGACCGGGAGGTCCGTGGGGCGACGCACAATTGGGCTAGCGTCGTCCGGGTTAGGGAGGGTTTGGCCGGTAGGGATATCCTTGTCTCATCGCGCTCCAGCGACTCCTGTGGCGGGCCGGGCGCAGTGCACGCTAACCAAGGGGGCCAGGTGCACGGTGTTTCCTCCGACACATTGGTGCGGCTGGCTTCCGGGTTGGAGGCGCGCTGTGTTAAGAAGCAGTGCGGCTTGGTTGGGTTGTGCTTCGGAGGACGCGTGGCTTTCGACCTTCGTCTCTCCCGAGCCCGTACGGGAGTTGTAGCGATGAGACAAGATAGTAATTATTAGCGATTGGATACAACGAAAATTGGGGAGAAAAGGGGATAAATAAAAATAAAAAATAAATAAAAAAGGGGTGCTGAACTGACTGATGTAGTCGAAGTTTCAGTCCTCTTCAGTAAGAAATGCTACTGAGAATGAGATTTAGGTCTTAGAGCCGTGCTTTGATGTGGGTGTCTCTTGAGTGTTTGTTCGCACATGGGAAGCTCTTGTACATTCACTCTGCCAAAACAGTACACAGTTACAGTCACTCATCATTTCGCCAATTAGCTTCAGCCTGCTGGTGTGCGACTGTGGCAAACAGAGTTCGTTTGACTTTGGATAGCCTATCTCTAGGGCTAGTTCGGGACCCTGAATAAATTACACCATGAAAATGGGGCAATATTTTCATGTTGAACACTTTTAATTTGTCATTATATGCTTATTTTTATATGAACTTATACCATTTATAGTTGGTTGGTTTGGTTTTAAGTCATTGAAATTGGGAGCTATTGAAATGTACAAATGTTGTCCCATGTACATTGTGTAATTTACTAATAGTCTTTACTGATGGTCTAACTAACCCCATGGATATCCAAAGTCAAACTAAATTTACCACGGTCAGTATGTGTTCCGCACCCATATGTTGGTAATTACAATAAGGTCGCGTGCAACTGCACTCCGAATTGATGATTTCTTGGGTGCTGCCAGCTGTGGACCTGTGGGCAGGAAAACTGTTATGTACCCTAGATTCCTTACAAATCTCTGTTGTGGACGATACTGACATTATGACCAAAATTAACCTATTTACACTTTGTAGTAAATTTTGACACTAAAATAACTGTTTCTGACTCATATCGATGCCACATAGGCCTTTCAGTTACTCTTGAATTTATTCTCTATTTTCAGATCAGTGCAGATAGGAAGCAAAAGAGGAGACGATCACTGCTGATAGGGAGCAAAAGAGGTAACGATCACTGCAGATAGGGAGCAAAAGAGGAAACGATCACTGCAGATAGGGAGCAAAAGAGGAAACGATCACTGCAGATAGGGAGCAAAAGAGGAAACGATCGCTGCTGATAGGGAGCAAAAGAGGAGACGATCACTGCAGATAGGGAGCAAAAGAGGAGACGATCGCTGCAGATAGGGAGCAAAAGAGGAGACGATCGCTGCAGATAGGGAGCAAAAGAGGAGACGATCGCTGCAGATAGGGAGCAAAAGAGGAGACGATCGCTGCAGATAGGGAGCAAAAGAGGAGACGATCGCTGCAGATAGGGAGCAAAAGAGGAGACGATCGCTGCAGATAGGGAGCAAAAGAGGAAACGATCGCTGCAGATAGGGAGCAAAAGAGGAGACGATCGCAGCAGATAGGGAGCAAAAGTGGAGACAATCGCTGCAGATAGGGAGCAAAAGAGGAGACGAGAGAAAATCCCTTTTGACTGTTTCTGTTTTAGAATAATAATTGTATTATTGTAGGGTCACAATGAGAGTAGTTTTGGCAGAAGAACAATCAAACAATAATGTATGTTCTCCTTCTCGAATGTAATATATCTCTCTCTTTCTGTCCCACACAGTAAAAATAAACATTCTGGTTCCTTACTTACTTTTTTGGTGTGTGTGTGTGTGTGTGTGTGTGTGTGTGTGTGTGTGTGTGTGTGTGTGTGTGTGTGTGTGTGTGTGTGTGTGTGTGTGTGTGTGTGTGTGTGTGTGTGTGTGTGTGTGTGTGTGTGTGTGTGTGTGTGTGTGTGTGTGTGTGTGTGTGTGTGTGTGTGTGAGAGTGTGTGTGTGTGAGAGTGTGTGTGTGTGAGAGTGTGAACGGGAGAGAGACACTGAACTATATAATACTTTGAAATGTCCACAGCCACAGAGAGCTCATGTACACTCTCACCATGAAGGTAAGATGATTCACATTCATTCCTTACTTACCTCTTTTAATATACTCAGATGATTTCTACTATTAATCAAGTGGTTCAAAACAGTTGGCCTGTATAGTCTTAGACTTCAATTCAATCAGATGGAGCGTTAACCCGCGTTGGCAGACATCCTCATAGCTGACGTCTTGGAGGGGGTAGAGTATGTGCGGCAGGAGCTGTCAAATTGAGGCGGCTGCTCTTGTGTGACACAAACCACTCCCGTCCTTGTTATCCGCATTACAAACCACTCCCTTCCTTATTATCCGCATTACAAACCACTCCCTTCCTTATTATCCGCATTACAAACCACTCCCTTCCTTATTATCCACGTTACAAACCACACCCTTCAATATTTTCCACGTTACAAACCACTCCCTTCAATATTATCCACGTGACAAACCACTCACTTCAATATTATCCACGTTACAAACCACTCCCTTCAATGTTATCCGCTTTACAAACCACTCCCTTCAATATTATCCACGTTACAAACCACTCCCTTCAATATTATCCGCGTTACAAACCACTCCCTTCAATATTATCCACGTGACAAACCACTCCCTTCAATATTATCCGCGTGACAAACCACTCCCTTCAATGTTATCCGCTTTACAAACCACTCCCTTCAATGTTATCCGCGTTACAAACCACTCCCTTCAATGTTATCCGCTTTACAAACCACTCCCTTCAATGTTATCCGCTTTACAAACCACTCCCTTCAATATTATCCGCGTTACAAACCACTCCCTTCAATATTATCCGCGTTACAAACCACTCCCTTCAATATTATCCGCGTTACAAACCTCTCCCTTCAATATTATCCACGTTACAAACCACTCCCTTCAATATTATCCACGTGACAAACCACTCCCTTCAATGTTATCCGCGTTACAAACCACTCCCTTCAATGTTATCCGCTTTACAAACCACTCACTTCAATATTATCCACATTACAAACCACTCCCTTCAATATTATCCGCGTTACAAACCACTCCCTTCAATGTTATCCGCTTTACAAACCACTCCCTTCAATATTATCCACGTGACAAACCACTCGCTTCAATGTTATCCGTGTTACAAACCACTCCCTTCAATGTTATCCGCTTTACAAACCACTCCCTTCAATATTATCCGCGTGACAAACCACTCCCTTCAATGTTATCCGCGTTACAAACCACTCCCTTCAATATTATCCGCGTTACAAACCACTCCCTTCAATATTATCCGCGTTACAAACCACTCCCTTCAATATTATCCACGTTACAAACCACTCCCTTCAATATTATCCGCGTTACAAACCACTCCCTTCAATATTATCCACGTGACAAACCACTCCCTTCAATATTATCCGCTTTACAAAACACTCCCTTCAATATTATCCACGTTACAAACCACTCCCTTCAATATTATCAAAACGGAGATAGAAAGTGTAGGCTAATGCAGGTTTTGATGTTAATTTGGATAGGGGGGTTTATAGCTTTGGACAGCGACAGATCAGTCTAATCAAGGTGAAGACAATTACAACAGGCATTCCAGTGTTTGAACTTCTGACGCGGCCGCATGGGATTTGTCAGATTATAAAGTCGGGTGTGTCCGTGATAAGCTAACACAAGGAGCTCCTCCGACACAGCCAAAACAACCACTATGTGGGTGTCGGCTAGCATGGATCTGATAGAATCCTTAGACTCAGTCTATTTGAAAGAGTTGTAAAATACACTAAGTAAATAGAACCGCAGCATTCCTCCTCTCCTCTCCTCTCCTCTCCTCTCCTCTCCTCTCCTCTCCTCTCCTCTCCTCTCCTCTCCTCTCCTCTCCTCTCCTCTCCTCTCCTCCCATCTCCTCACCCAATAATTGTGTGGAAACGGTGCATTGCCACTGGGGATCATATGGCAAGTGGTAAGAGTGTGACGGCTGCACTAAAACACAGGTAAGGAACCAAACCAATCATCAGAAGTCCTGACCGTGAGCTCCACTAAACTCATGCTTTGATTCATGAATGGCAACCAATGTTGTGGTATACAGTACCTTCAGAAAGTATTCATACAACATTTTGTTGTGTTACAGCCTAAATTGAAAATGGATTAAATATATTTTTTTCCTCACCAGCTCACATAATACCCCATAGTATCAAAGTGAAAACATGTTTTTATAAATTGTTGCACATTTATTGAAAATGTATTACTGTCACGAATATCACCGAAGGTGGCTCCCTTTCCTGTTCGGGTGGCGCTCGGCGTCGCCGGTCTACTAGCTGCCACCGATCCCTTTTTCCTTTTCGTTTGTTTTTGTCTAATTGGTTTCACCTGTTCCTTGTTGGGTTTTTGGGGTGGGTACTATTTAAGTTCGTTTAGCCCGCTTGTGTGGGCTTGTTGTTATTGTACGTAGGGGGTGTATTGTTGATTTTGGGTTTTCGCTGTCCGGTTTTGGTAACAGTGGTCTTTGGGTTGTGTTTGAGCCTGTGTTTTGGCTTCACCCATTTTTGTACCTGTTCCTGTTTACTGTGGACATTATAGCGTTTTTCCCCGTGAAACTTCTGCTCTCTGCGCCTGACTCCACACCCATCATTCTCCTGACGTTACAATTACAGAAATATCTCATGTACATAAGTATTCACACCGCTGAGTCAATAAATGTTAGAATAACATTAGGTCGTGATTAAGCTGTGAGTATTTCTGAGTAAGTCTCTAAGAGCTTTGCACACCTGGATTGTACAATATTTGCACAAAATTCTTCAAGCTCTGTCAAGTTGACTGTTGATTATTGCTAGACAACCATTTTAAAATCTTGTCATAGCTTTTCAACCAGATTTAAGTCAAAACTATAATTAGGCCGCTCAGGAACATCAATGTCATCTCGGTAAGCAACTCAAGTGTATATTTGGCCTTATGTTTTAGGTTATTGTCCTGCTGAATGGTGAATTTGTCTTCCAATGACTTTTGGAAAGCAGACTGAATCAGGTGTTCCTCTAGGATTTTGCCTGCGCTTAGCTCTATTCCGTTTCTTTGTATCTTAACAAACTCCCTAGTCCTTGAAGATGACAAGCATACCCCTAACATCATGCAGTCACCACCATTCTTGAAAATATGGAGAGCGGTACTCAGTGATGTATTTAGTTTAGATTTGCTTTAAAACTGCAACATTTTCTTTATGTCCCATGGCAAAATGTGTAGAATTGAAGGAAATTAACGGTAAAATGTTTTTCAGCGAGGTGGAGGGGAGGGGGGTGTGAAGAGTGACCTGACCTGTATTGTAGTGGTCTACTTCTACCAAGGGTTACGTTTTATTTAATTTTCCACAATTTACTTGATATTCATTGTTTTCTCCTCTCACACCTCTCTTCTTCCAGATATGATAATTACATTTTTGAAAACAGTGTTAAAAGTAGCCTATTGTGACACAGTTGTTTTTTTGCTGCATAGAAGAATGACGTGGAGTTGGCTCAGTTCCATAACAATGCCAGAGGATACCGTTCTATGTCTGAGAAGGTTCTGGAAGGTTCTGGCCACGTTCCCCACCATGTACGACTACGCCAGCTATAGGACAGTGGTGAAAAGGTTTGAAACCCATTACCTGTCTGAGGGGACTCTGGGCGAACTCTTCCACGCCTTACTCAGCATCGACAAGAAACAGAGAAACTGTAACGGTTCTCGTCCTCTTCGTCTGAGGAATAGCAAGGATCGGACCAATACGCAGCGTGGTAAGTGTCCATTTTAATGTATTAAAACTGAACACTGAAAAATACAAAATAACAAAGTGAATAATACCGAAATCCGGAACAGTCCTGAAATGTGAAACAAACACTACAACAGGAAACAATCACCCACCACACACAATGAAAAACAGGCTACCTAAATATGGCTCCCAATCAGAGACAACGACTGACACCTGCCTCTGATTGAGAACCATACTAGGCCCAACACATAGAAATCTAACAACAGAACAAAACATAGAAAACAACATAGAATGCCCACCCCAACTCACACCCTGACCAAACTAAAATAAAGACATAAAAAAGGAACTAAGGTCAGAACGTGACAGAAACAGATGGG
The DNA here is from genome assembly GCF_045679555.1 of Salvelinus alpinus. Lineage (NCBI taxonomy): Eukaryota > Metazoa > Chordata > Actinopteri > Salmoniformes > Salmonidae > Salvelinus > Salvelinus alpinus. The sequence continues at coordinate 15,127,345 of NC_092104.1, read as the reverse complement.
TGAGACAACTCAGGCAACTCCTGCTGAGACTGGATCAGCTCCAGCTGAGACTGGATCAACTCCTGCTGAGACTGGATCAGCTCCAGCTGAGACCGAGGCTGTCCTGATATAGACACCTCAGACGTATCATTCTAGTGACATACAGTAGTAGTGGGAGTAACAGAGTGCCGTGGCTAGAACATGTCATCTCTGTTGGTTACACTGCTGGCCCCAATGGCAGTGGGTTGGAGCATGGTGCCCCACAACAGACGGTGTACAAGACTTTAAAAAAACAAAGTATATAATAATGGTTTAATAATGGCCATCAGAGCTTTTTGACGTCCTTGGAACCCACCTTTATATAGTATCGTTTGATTCTAGCATTTGGCTGGACACCAAAGTAATGGTGAAAGTTACATGTAGTGTAACTGTATGAGCTGCAGCTAAAGTGTCTACTGCATTGGAATCCCTGTATTTATACCATGGCATGGTTGAATACTTGTTTCTGACTGGCTTGAAGGGGATTCTAGAGAGTGAATTATTTCCCTATAACACATGGTATATTTGCACGGTAGAGTTCAATGGCTATCAGAGAGCAACAGACTAACCACAGTTGGACTAGCGACTTTATCCCTACCTACAGTACCAGTAAAAAGTTTGGACACACCTACTCATTCCAGGGTTTTTCTTATTTGCACTATTTTCTACATTGTAGAAGAATAGCGAAGATATCAAAACTATGAAATAACACCTATGCAATCATGTAGTAACCAAAAAAGTGTAAACATCCTGCGAACCTTTAAAGTCCAGACTAAATGTGTTCTGGGAGCATTCTTGTAACATCAAGTGAAGGTTTTTTGCACCCTAGAAGAAACATTGTATAATCAGCCGCACAACTGGACCATTTTTTGTGTGTTTTGAGAACACCTTTTGTGATGTCCCTACAATGTTCCCACCAGACTGTTCTCACAACCTAATTAAACATTCTGTGAACCTTTAAAGAACAGACTAAATGTGTTCTGGGAACGGTCTTGCAACATCAGCAGAATGTTTCATACAAACCTTGTATAATCATCAGCACTACTGGACAGTTTTTGTGTTATGAGAACATTTGCCACAACCTAACAAATGTTCTGGGAACTTTCACAGAACCAATTTTGGTTTGCTGGGAAAACATTACTGGTACATTGTGTTATTACCTGTAAACCTAATAAGAACTTTTGTGGAATGTTCTGTGGTGGTTGTTAGAGATGTTGTGCACAACATTTTAGTGAACTTAATGGGAATCTTAGCTAATGTTCTGGGAATGTTTTCGGTTTGTTGGGAAGATTATTGGCATCATTGCTTGAGGAAAAATAGTTAATTACATACAAAGGTAGAGTAAAAAAAGCTGTGGGGAAAACGCTTGCTATATTACTCGTCCCATGTTGTGTGTGGTGTGCATGTTTCCAGATGAGGCCTCTGTATGAGCTGGTAAAGGAGGTGCAGTGTGCTGGCGTGAATGGGCTCCATCTGAAGACGGCCATAGAGCAGTACCTGAATGAAAGGCACCCTTGCTTCTGCCAGCCCTGCAGGAACAACAGCCTGGTGGTGATAGAGGGGGATGAGTGTAAATACATCTGTAAACCTGGTACAGATTGGCCTGTGAGAAGGGAAAGGAGGTAGAGGGTAGGTAACATTTTACATGTCGTGTGGATACTCCAGATGATGGTATTTGTGTATTTATTTCTGGGTGCTTGCAGACATACTGTACATTCACATACAGATATATGCATAACCTCTCTCTCCATCCTTCCTTTCTCTCTCCTTGTTTCGTTCACCACAACCCAACATTCAACCATTATTTCCCTCCCTCCCTAAAGGCTGATCCATGGCAGCTGGTCCTGCTGGTTTGGCTGGACTTACTGCTCTGTAAGTCAGAGGTCACGAACCCGCACATGCAGTACTCATGCCCCTCAGAGAGGCTGCCATCACTGCAACGGGGAGGCCAGGGTGACGACAGGCTGCCATAGCAACCGAGACATGCAATAAATCCTGTCAGAATTATTGCAGCTTCTGTTGACTTTAGTGATAAGACTTTATACATGAACACAACACAACAAATACATGACATGGACTGTATACATAGCACCTTTCACAAAGTACTTCTGCAGGCCAAAGTGCTAATCAGGCAAGCGCTAACAAAGACAGTGTTGGAAAAGCATGGCAGGAGCAACACATTGCTGTCTTCTATTAATTCAGCCTTCATATTACCCTGCTGTTACCTTACTGAACGTCCGTTTGGTGTACGCCTGTTTGTTTGTTTGCTTACTTGTTTGTTTACTTCCAGGACCATGGAGCCTCAGTGCTTTGCCCTGACCCTCTCACCTCGAGAGACCTGAGGAAGCACACCTCCTCTCCCTAATGGCTATGTCGTGGTAAGAATGGATGGACAGACAGTCACTATACTACTGCCTGTTTCCTTCAGTGCTGCTGCTGCTGGAGAGCTTTTCATTTTTAAATGTTTTATTTATTTCACCTTTATTTAACCAGGTAGGCTAGTTGAGAACAAGTTCTCATTTACAACTGCGACCTGGCCAAGATAAAGCAAAGCTACAGGGCATATAGGCGTTTGCTCTAAACTCGCACTAACACAACTGTGAATGAACTAATCACCATGTATTTGCACTGGGCTGGCTCCAAAAGCTTGTACAACACCCTAGTCTATCATGTAGTCGTTTCAGTCTGTTTATTAGAATGCAGTTGTTGTAAGTTCCTCCATTAGTAGAGATCACAATCTGGAAAGTTTTGACTGTGTTTGACCATCATTTGTGCTGTTAAACTCAGGATCCAAAAGATGTGTATATGGTGGACAGTAAGATTTAATACACCTGTATGGAGGACTGCCATCTGATTGGAATTAGAACCGCGGAGTGCACTGGTGATCAGACATGGAGCACAGCTCCCAAAGAGTGCAAGAGTAAGTTGTGCTTCAATGACGACACACACACACACACACACACGTACACACGCACGCACGCACGCACACGCACACGCACACGTACACGTACACGCACACACACACACACACACACACACACACACACACACACACACACACACACACACACACACACACACACACACACACACACACACACACACACACACACACACACACACACACACACACACCCATCATTAAGATTGTTCCCTCATCTTCTGCCATGCTCCAGGTGTCATGTCCCATCCCTTCAAAATGATGTCACAGGCTCCCACTGCGAGCCCACTTATGACATAGGAGAAATGATCCCTCTATCCTACCCTGAGGGGAGACACATAGTGGGAGACATAGAGATCCTCTGGGTCACCGGACCCCAATACCATCACATACCATCACCAGGGTAGGTTACCTTGATTCAGCTGCATTTCACAAACACCATACCCAGTTCCACCAATCTGGAGATGGATCCATTCTGCAACTTTTACCTTCTGGTATTCTCTCCCCTCGGAAATTCAAATTAAGTATGGTCTTTGTTTTCCTTCTTTCCTTTATGAATCCAGCACCAAAAACGCTCAATCCCCTTGATGGCCCAGCAGTGCAATGCAAACCATGGGAGAAACTCACAGAAAACGAATGTATCTGTAAAATGGCTTATGATTGCGCGTACGTTTTACCAACCTTTGTGGCACCTTTTGACTGCATATTCTAACTATGATCTATGCTTTAGTTATGATAAATTCTATAATATTCCCTTAGACACAGATATAAGATCAGCTCAGCCTCCACAAGTTCAAATCTTGATCATCAGGAGAGCAAACACAAAACTGACCTAATTTCAGCGGTTTCAAGGTTTCATGTTGCTCTTTTGTCCAGATCATCTCAAGAAGTGTGTGCCACCAACTCTGAGAGGGGTCGGAAAGACAGACTGAGCGTGTGCGAGATACACACCCTGCAGTGTGCTACAACTTGACAGAGGACAGCACCTGCCAGTGGCCAACCCACACAACTTCACCCTAAACTGAGTGACTGCCAGCTGTGGGAGACCTGTGATGGTACAACTCAACACTTCAGTTTTTTTGTGTGTGTGTGCTTACATGGGCGCGCGCGCGTGTGTGTGTGTGTGTGTGTGTGTGTGTGTGTGTGTGTGTGTGTGTGTGTGTGTGTGTGTGTGTGTGTGTGTGTGTGTGTGTGTGTGTGTGTGTGTGTGTGTGTGTGTGTGTGTGTGTGTGTGTGCAAACTGCACCAGATCTCAAGGACATTTTCCTTGTCCTATTTTCCTTGTCTCATTCCAACAGGACAAACAAACAGGTGTCGCTGTGAGGACAGGGTTGAGTGCTCAGACCCAGGGTTGAGTCTGTGTGTCCGTCTAGGGACTGAGGCTGACAGTGCTACCCAGACACTGAGCGAGTGTGAGGCAGGACTGAGGAGATGTAAATGGGAGAAGGTGTCCGTTGGCAGCAGACTGCCCTGTGGCGCCAAAGGACACAAGAGAATGGTCTCCTCTCCTCCGACTCAGCATGTCTGTGATAATGACAGAAAATACTCTCCACTCATTTTGTCTCATCTCTGTTCATTTTACATGACTCTTCAAACGCACTGCTTCAAAGACATTAAAGCAATATAAATCATCCATTAGTTTGGAATTCATAATACATATTTTTGTTCCAATAAACAGTAAGAACTAAGGGCTCTATTCAGTCTGTATTGATGAAACGTTACAGATTGCGTGATAGAAATGAAATGGTAGTTTCCTATTGAACCGACATCGGTAGTGTCTGCCGTAAATGCAGTCTCTGCTAACGCGGGAACATTGCCTTTAAATTTAATTCACGCTGTAACGCTGAATTTCCGTGATACGGATTGAATAGAACCCTAATTCTACTTGACCCATGTATAAAATGACCTCATCCAATTTAGAGTTACATACAGTGCATTCGGAAAGTATTCAGACCAATTGACTTTTTCACATTTTGTTACATTACAGCCTTATTCTAAAAAACAAATTATCATCAAGCTACAACCAATAACCCATAATAACTAAGCAACTACATTTTTGCAAATGTATTAAAAATAAAAACAGAAGTACCTTATTTACACAAGTATTCAGACCCATTGCTATGAGACTCGAAATGATGCTCATGTGCATCCTGTTTCCATTGGTCATCCTTGAGATGTTTCTTCAACTTGATTGGAGACTACATGTGGTAAATTCCATTGATTGGACATGATTTGGAAAGGCAAACATCTGTCTATATAAGGTCCCACAGTTGAGTTGACAGTGCATGTCAGAGCAAAAACCAAGTCATGAGGTCGAAGGAATTGTCCGTAGAGCTCCAAGACAGGATTATGTCGAGATCTGGGGAAAGGTACCAAAAGATGTCTGCAGCATTGAAGGTCCCTGCAACACAGGGGCCTCCATCATTCTTAAATGGAAGAAGTTTGGAACCACCAAGACTCTTCCTGGAGCTGGCTGCCCGGCCAAACGGAGGAAAACGGCCTTGGTCATGGAGGTGACCAAGAACCTGATGGTCACTCTGACAGAGCTCCAGAGTTCCTCTGTGGAGATGGGAGAAACTTCCAGATGGACAACCATGTCTGCAGCACTCCACCAATCAGGCCTTTATGGTAGAGTGGCCAGTGAACCCGAATGAACATCTCTGAAGAGACCTGAAAATAGCTGTGCAGCGACGCTCCCAAATCCAACCTGACAGATCTTGAGACGAACTGTAGAGAAGAATGGGAGAAACTCCCCAAATACAGGTGTGCTAAGCTTGTAGCGTCATACCCAAGAATACTTGAGGCTGTAATCACTGCCAAAGGTGCTTCAACAAACTACCGAGTAAAGGGTCTGAATCCTTATCTAAATATTTTTCATATGTTTATTTTAACATTTGCAAAATTTCTATAAACCAGTTTTTGCTTTGTCATTATGAGGTATTGTGTGTAGATTGATGAGGGGATAAAAAACTATTTCATCAATTTTAGAATAAGGCTGTAACATAACAAAATTTTGAAAAAGTCAAGGGGTCTGAATACTTTCCGAATGCACTGTACAATGCATGAATAGTTTGCTTAAGGCACCATGCAAAGGATTGACAAGTCACTGCAGGCAGAAATAGAATCTACATAAACAACATTTTCAGAGAATAGAAACACCTTCTGTCCACACATTTCTACATGCTGTTGGTTCAGTAGAGGTTGTACTGTACATGTCTTTCCTTTCCAAATTAACCAAACTCCTTTCAGTCAGCCAATAATATGACTGTGATTGACACTCCATTCCTCCTCTTGGCTAGCTGCCTGTTAGCTCTGTGAAAGGCAGACCTGTTTGTGTGTGTGTGTATGTGTGTGTACACAAGCTGCAGAACACACACCCATGACACTCCAACCTCCATCACCAGTTACATAACAACTCTCCTTTACATTCAGCAGCACGCAGACACAGATGTATCAGAGTTTGACTGCAGCCAAACACACGCTTGGGATGATTTTCTAAGTAATTCAACTATCATGTTATTTTCAAAGCGACAAAGGGCTCAATTCAACTATAGCTCAGGAGATCAGCGTTATAGCAGGATTGACATTTAAAAGCAATGTTTCTGCTTTCACAAAGACTGCATTTATGGTAAACGCTGCATATGTCGGCTCAATCGGTAATTACTTTTAAATCATGAAAAGTTATGTGCACAGTTACTAAGCTAAGGACCCTGGGACTAAACAACTCCCTCTGCAGCTGGATCGCTGACTTCCTGACTGGCTGCCCCCACGTGGTAAGGGTAAGCAACAACACATTTGCCACGCTGATCCTCAACACGGTGGCTCCCCAGGGGTACATGCTTAGTCCCCTCCTGTACTCCCTGTTCACCAACGACTGCGTGGCCAAGCACGACTCCAACACTGTCATTAAGTTTGCTGACGACACAACAGTGGTAGGCCTGATCACAACGATGAGACAGCATATAGAGAGGAGGTCAGAGACCTGGCAGTTTGGTGCCAGGATAACAACCTCTCCCTCAAAGTGAGCAAGACAGAGCTGATCATGAACAATAGAAAAAGGAGGGACAAATACGCCCCCATTCCCACTGACGGGGCTGTAGTGGAGCGGGTCGAGAGCTTCAAGCTTCCTTGGTGTCCACATCACTAACAAACTATCATGGTCCAAACACACCAAGACAATTGTGAAGACGGCACATATTCTCCTTCAGGAGACTGAAAAGATTTAGAAAAGTCCCCAGATCCTCAAAAGGTTCTGAAGCTGCACCCCTGAGAGCATCCTGACTGATTGTAACACTACCTGGTATGGCAACTGCCTGGCATCAGATCATAAGGCGCTACAGAGGGTGGTGCGTACGGCCCAGTACATCACTGGGACCAAGCTTCCTGCCATCCAGGACCTCTATACTTGACAGTGTCAGAAGAAGGTCCAAAAAAGTATCAAAGACTCCAGCAACGCAAGTCATAGACTGTTCTCTCTGCTAACTCACGGCAAGTGGTACCGGAATGCCAAGTCTAGGTCCAAAAGGCTTCTTAACAGCTTCAACTGCCAGGCCATAAGAATGCTGAACAACTCATCAAATGGCCACCTGGACTATTGGCATTGACCTCCCCCCTTTTTTCTTTACAATGCTGTTACTCGATGTTTGTTATCTATGCACAGTCACGTCACCCCTACCTACAGTGCCTTGCAAAAGTATTCATCCCCCTTGGTGTTTTTCCTATTTTGTTGCATTACAACCTGTAATTTAAATGGATTTTTATTTGGAATTCATGTAATGGACATACACAAAATAGCCCAAATTGGTGAAGTGAAATGAAAGAAATTAATTGTTTAAAAAAATTCTACAAAAAAAACCCTGTAGAAGTGTTGCGTGCATATGTATTCACCCCCTTTGCTATGAAGCCCCTAAATAAGATCTGTTGCAACCAATTACCTTCAGAAGTAACATAATTAGTTAAATAAAGTCCACCTGTGTGGAATCTAAGTGTCACATGATCTGTCACATGATCTCAGTCTATCTGTTCTGAAAGTCCCCAGGGTCTGTGCAACACCACTTAGCGAGGGGCACCACCAAGCAAGCGGCACTATGAAGACCTCTCCAAACAGGTCAGGGACAACGTTGTGGGGAAGTACAGATCAGGGTTGGGTTATAGAAAATATCCGAAACTTTGAACATCCCACGGAGCACCATTAAATTCATTATTAAAAAATTGAAAGAATATGGCACCACAACAAACCTGCCAAGAGAGGGCCGCCCACCAAAACTCATGTACCATGCAAGGAGGGCTTTAATCAGAGAGGCAACAAAGAGACCAAAGATAACCCTAAAGGAGCTGCAAAGCTCCACAGCTGAGATTGGAGTATCTGTCCATAGGACCACTTTAAGCCGCACACTCCACACAGCTGGGCTTTACAGAAGAGGGGCAAGAAAAAAGCCAATGCTTCAAGAAAAAAATAAGCAAACACATTTGGTGTTTGCCAAAAAGCATGTAGGAGACTCCCCAAACATATGGAAGAAGGTAGTCTGGTCAAATGAGACTAAAATTGAGATTTATGACCATCAAGGAAAACGCAATGTCTGGCGCAAACCCAACACCTCTCATCACCCCGAGAATACCATCCCCACAGTGAAGCATGGTGGCAGCATCATGCTGTGGAGATGTTTTACATCAGCAGGGACTGGAAAACTTGTCAGAATTGAAGGAATGATGGAGCTAAATACAGGGAAATTCTTGAGGGAAATCTGTTTCGCTCTTCTTCCAGAGATTTGAGACTGGGACGGAGGTTCACCTTCCAGCAGGACAATGACCATAAGCACACTGCTAAAGCAACACTTCAGTGGTTTAAGGGGAAACATTGAAATGTCTTGGAATGGACTAATCAAAGCCCAGGCCTCAATCCAATTGAGAATCTGTGTTATGACTTAACTTCTCTGGGGCAGGTGGGACGCAAACGTCCCACCGGCCAATAGCCAGGGAAAATACAGCGAGCCATATTCAAATAACATGATATAAAAATCAAACTTTCATTAAATCACACATGTAAGATACCAAATTAAAGCTCTACACTCGTTGTGAATCCAGCCAACATGTCAGATTTCAAAAAAGTTTTTCAGCGAAAGCATAAGATGCTATTATCTGATGACAGCACATCAGTAAACAAACAGAGTAGCATATTTCAACACTGCAAGCACGACACAAAACGCAGAAATAAAATATAAATCATGCCTTACCTTTGACGAAATTCTTTTGTTGGCACTCCAATATGTCCCATAAACATCACAAATGGTCCTTTTGTTCGATTAATTCCGTCGATATATATCCAAAATGTCAATTTATTTGGACCGTTTCATCCAGAAAAACACAGCTTCCAACTTTCGCCAAGTCACTACAAAATATATCAAAAGTTACATGTAAATTTACCAAAACATTTCAAACTACTTTTGTCATACAACGTTAGGTATTTTTAAACGTTAATAATCGATCAATTTGAAGACGGGATGATCTGTGTTCAATACAAAACGAAACCAAACTGACGCAACTTTTTTCATAACATGACTCTCTCCAAACATTTACTTCATGTGACCCTCATTTACGATAGCAATACTTCTTCAGTACACAAAGGAATAACCTCAACCGATTTCCAAGGACTGGGGACATCCAGTGGAAGCGGTAGGAGCTGCAAACAAGTCCTTAAAAAATCTGGTGTCTCTTAAAAAAAATCATTGAAAGGACAGTGACATCAAAAAAATACAAATTCTGAATGGTTTGTCCTCAGGGTTTTGCCTGCTACATAAGTTCTGTTATTCTCACAGACATGATTCAAACAGTTTTAGAAACTTCAGAGTGTTTTCTATCCAAATCTACTAATAATATGCATATCTTATATTCTGGGGATGAGTAGGAAGCAGTTGAATTTTGGCATGCTATTTTTCCCGAAAGTGAAAAAGCTGCCCCCTGCCCTCAAGAAGTTTTAAAGATTGCTGTACACCAGCAGAACGCATCCAACTTGAAGGAGCTGGAGCAGTTTTGTGGCTAGATGTGCCAAGCTTATAAAGACATACCCCAAGAGAGTTGCAGCTGTAATTGCTACAAAAGGTGGCTTTACAAAGTATTGACTTTGGGGGGGGGGGGGGGGGGGGTGAATAGTTACGCATGGTCAAGTTTTCTGTTTATTTTGTCTTGTTTCTTGTTTGCTTCACAGTAAAAAATATTTTGCATCTTCAAAGTGGTAGGCATGTTGTGTAAATCAAATGATACAAACCCCCCCAAAATATATTTTAATTCCAGGTTGTAAGGCAACAAAATAGGAAAAATGCCTAGGGGGGTGAATACTTTCACAAAATTTTTGTTAACATCGAAATAAATACAATCCCGTCTGACTTCAGATGCAGCTCATGCAAGTTAGCATAAATGTAATAAGATGGTTATCGTCCACAACATTGCAGATGTCATCGCAGGATTTATTACAAAGCAATGTGAACATGATGTTTTCTTGTAAACATATAATGTCTCTATACTGCAAGACTGGCATGGCAAAATGGAGGAACTGTATACTAAAGGATTGGATACAAAAAGTTATTCATACTGAAGTCATTGGGTGCAGGTTTGTAAATGCATAATAATAGATGACAATAGTCTTTTAATTGATGTAGTAGCTAAATTAGGGTATTCCCAATAGGTTTGCCAGTGTATCATTTGAACTGGAAGTCCCATGTTTTTTCTCCAAATACAGTGTATTTTTGTCCTGTAATTCACCAAGCCAGATGGTCCTTCTCAGGGGGCTTGGCTGTGATGACCTCGGGCAGCACTTTCTCTCACTCAGAATTGTGTGTGTGTGTGTGTGTGTTCGTGTGTTGGTGCGTGTGTGTATGTGTGGATGTGTGCGTGTGTCTGTGCATGCGTGTGTGCGTGTAGATGCCTGTGTGCGCATGCGTGTGTGTGCGCATGCGTGTGTGTGCGCATGCGGGTGTGTGTGGATGCGTGTGTGTGTGGATGCGTGTGTGTGTGTGGATGCATGTGTGTGTGTATGGATTCGTGTGTGTGTGGATACGTGTGCGTGCGTATGCATGTGTGTGTGGATATGTGCGTGTTTGTGTGTGTGTGTGTGTGGATGCGTGCGTGTGGATGCGTGCGTGCGTGTGGTTGCGTGTGTGTGTGTGTGTGTGTGTGTGTGTGTGTGTTTGTGTGTGTGTGTGGATGCGTGCATGCGTGTATGCATGGATATGTGCGTGTGTGTGCATGAGTGTGTGTTTGTAGATGCGTGCGCGTGTCTATGTGTGTGTGTGTGTGTGTGTGGGGGGGGGGGGGGGGGGGTTGCATCATCTCTCCACTTGCACTCTTTCTCATAACATCCATTGAATTGTTATTCAAATGGATCATCTCTAGATGTTAATATGACATTGCATTGCATCTTCACATCTGCTGGCTAAATCTCAACTGAGCCTTTGAATATGGATGAGAATGATCTTGCTGATACTTAGCTGTATGAGTCTGTCTCCACCCAGTGGATAAAACACTAATTTACAGGAACTTGGGCTTCGAGACCGTTTGGGGGAATTGGTGCATCATGGGACAATGCTCTAGGCAACAGGGAAACAATATCACGATGTAAATAATCTCATTGAGACATGGAACTAGACTGAAAATTTGGCTCAAATGTGCATGAAAACAGTTGATCATTGTAGTATCATTTAAGAATACTACTATACTACTAGGAATTCTGTCTACAAAAAAATATTTGTCTAGGGCCAATTCAGATTTAGGATATTATTATTACTTAAATCCATGTTAAGTCAAATTATCTCAAGTCTGAGTAGGGCCTATAGAGAATTAAGACAGAGACAAAAAAAACACATCAGTCGGTTAAAATAAAAAAGTTTATTAACAATGTAAAATGACATATAGCTTTTTATTTCAGCTTTGACTACAGTATTGTACCTTCTCCATGCCCTACACATATATCACTATTACTAATAAGCAAGACCCATGCTGAGTCCCCACTACCCGCACAGACTGTGCTTTACACAGGGAGACGTCACCTGCTTATGCCAACCAAGACTTCACCAATCTATCTCAACTTTGAAGATTTTCCAGAGCTCATCGATTGGAGAGTATGTGTATATACATACATAGAGTATGTCTAATGTCTTAACTTATAGATAGATATTGTATGTGCAAAGACGTTTATATATTTTTAGTATTGTATAGTATATTCCTCCTTGAAGATGGAAAGTAAAAGTCAGGTACAGGTGTTTGGTTCATGGAAGACTAAATAAAGGTCAGTACAGGAAGTACAGGGTCAGCTAGAAATGGAAAACAGAGAACGAAACACACAACAGACGTAGTGCACAGACTTTCTCTGCTCTGGAAAAACAGCTCTATACCTTTTATCTAGTAGTGTACATATACAGATCTGCTATCTTAATTTGACTAGTTTTTCACAGCAGGAAAATAATCCTGCAGCAACAGGTCATGTGAATCATTATGTGGATTATAATGAATGGACATTTTTTTGTAGGGGTTGATACATTTTACATTAGGGTAAGTCAAGTCTGACATTTTAAACTGTAAATTACAAACTTTAGAATACTTTAAAAAAAATTGAATACACCAGAAGTTTTCATTATCTGTGACAACAGAATGATCAAATTAAGGGCTTTATTCAATGCGTATCGCGGAAGTTCAGCTTTAAAGCGTGATTGAAAAATCAAAGGCAATGTTAGCGGAGACTGCATTTACAGTAAACTCTGTGTATGTCAGCTCAATCGGAAATTACCTTTACATTTAAATTGTGCAATCTTTAACTCTTCAGCGATACAGATTGAATGGAGCCCTAAAATAGCATATCTGTTTACTGCAAGTGTCTAACTTCAATGACCGGTCATATTGGAAAAGTATTGCCACACATGGCAAGTGTCGTACTTGGTAACATTGTTTTTGAAACAAACTTAAAGATGAAATTGTGTCCTACACACAATTAATTAATTAATCAATTCAGCTTTATGGAAGAAACTAAATGTTGACATTGTTTCAAATGGTCTCTCTCTCCCGAAAACCTATGACAAACGAAAAGGTTGGACTTCTGTACCAAACGAAAAGGTTGGACTTCTGTACCTATCACGCCCTGACCGTAGAGAGCTTTTTATGTCTCTATTTTGGTTTGGTTAGGGTGTGATTTGGGTGGGCATTCTATGTTCTGTATTTCTAGGTTTTGTATTTCTTTGTTTCTGGCCGAGTGTGGTTCCCAATCAGAGGCAGCTGTCTATCGTTGTCTCTGATTGGGGATCATACTTAGGCTGCCCTTTTCCCTCTTTCTGTGTGGGATCTTGTTCTTTGTTTGTGTGCAGGTAGTTTGCACAACGAAGCTGTTCGGTCATTGTATTCGTTATTGTTTTTTATTTTCTAAAGTTTCAATTCGTTAATAAATTATGTGGAACTCAAAGAACGCTGCGCCTTGGTCTCATCCTTCCAACGACACCCGTTACAGAAGATCCCACCACAAAAAGACCAAGCAGCGTTTCCTGGAGGAATGGACATGGGAGGAGATAATGGAAGGCAAGGGACCCTGGGCACAGGCGGGAGAATATCGTCGTCCTAAGGATGAGCTGGAAGCAGCTAAGGCAGAGCGGTGACGCTACGAGGAGTTGGCTCAATGAGGTGTGCACGAGAGGCAGCCCCCAAATGTTTTTTTGGGGGGGCACACGGGGAGATTGGCGGAGTCAGGTTATAGACCTGAGCCAACTCCCCGTGCTTACCGTGGTGAGAGAGTGACTAGTCAGGCACCAGGTTATGCGGCTCTGCGCCGTGTGTCTCCAGTGCGCTCTCATAGCCCGGTGCGCTCTCTGCAAGCTCCCCGCAGTTGCCGTGCTAGAGTTGGCATTCAGCCAGGAGGGATTGTGCCGGCTCAGCGCTCCTGGTCTCCGGTGTGTCTCTTTGGCCCGGGTTATCCTGCGCCAGCTCTACGCACAGTATCCCCAGTTCGCCAGGAGAACCCAGTGCGGCCTGTTCCAGCTTTCCGCACGTGCCGGGCTAAAGTGGGCATGCAGCCAAAAAGAGAGGTGTACGTGGTAAGCACCAGATCTCCAGTGCTCCCCCACAGCCCGGTTCGACCTGTGCCTGCGCTCGGGAGGTGCCGGGCTAAAGTGGGCATTCAGCCTGGAGGAGTGGTGCCAAGGCTGCGCACCAGAGCTCCAGTGCTCCCCCACAGCCCGGTTCATCCGGTGCCTTCTCTACGCACCAGGCCTCCTGTAGGTCTCCCCAGCCTGGTGGGCCCTGTGGCAGCCCCACGCACCAGGCTGTCTCTGCGTCTCCTCCCTCCAGCGTCGCCCTCCAGTCAGAAGCTTCCAGCGACGCCCTTCAGTCCGGAGCTTCCAGCGACGCCCTTCAGTCCGGAGCCTCCAGAGGCGCCCTTCAGTCCGGAGCCTCCAGAGGCGCCCTTCAGTCCGGAGCTTCCAGAGGCGCCCTTCAGTCCGGAGCTTCCAGAGGCGCCCTTCAGTCCGGAGCTTCCAACGAGGGTCCCCAGTCCGGGGGCCCGCTACGAGGGTCCCCAGTCCGGGGTCGGCGGCGAGGGTGGAGCGGGATGTACGTCCCGCACCAGAGCTGCCACCGCGGAGAAATGCCCACCCAGACCCTCCCCTATAGGTTCAGGTTTTGCGGCCGGAGTCCGCACCTTTGGGGGGGGGGGGGGGGGGGGGGTACTGTCACGCCCTGACCGTAGAGAGCTTTTTATGTCTCTATTTTGGTTTGGTCAGGGTGTGATTTGGGTGGGCATTCTATGTTCTGTATTTCTATGTTTTGTATTTCTTTGTTTCTGGCCGAGTGTGGTTCCCAATCAGAGGCAGCTGTCTATTGTTGTCTCTGATTGGGGATCATACTTAGGCTGCCCTTTTCCCTCTTTCTGTGTGGGATCTTGTTCTTTGTTTGTGTGCAGGTAGTTTGCACAACGAAGCTGTTCGGTCGTTGTATTCTTTATTGTTTTTTCTTTTCTAAAGTTTCACTTCGTTAATAAATTATGTGGAACTCAAAGAACGCTGCGCCTTGGTCTCATCCTTCCGACGGCACCCGTTACAGTAACAAACAAAAAGGTTGAACTTCTGTACCAAATGAAAAGCAGTTGCAATACATTTAAAATATATGTTTTGACTATTGGTTTCATTACATTGCAATTACAATTTATCTTTGTATTACAAAATAAAATTTTAAAATGGGGTAGCCTTTTCAACAAAGAGAGAACTGTATTGGATATTGGGAATGGCAGTAATATAGTGGTGGGAGACACAAGTGGTGAAGGATTGTGGTTAATGGTGTCTTTGTTGCCGCAGTAGCACTTTACGTGCAGTGTTGTCCATGACACATTACAAAAGATTTCATTCTATGCTCTTTCCTTTATGTGGCACTGTTATGATAACTGTCAATATCTTATGACACCATGTCATAATGCAAATAAATATATTGGTCATGACATGCAAATACTGTATGTCATTCCAGTTGACAAAGCTTTTATAACTTTTGTGTCTTTTTTTTACATGTCTTATGACACTTGAATTATGATGTGCATAGGACACTTTTATGGATGTGCCATGAACAACACTTCAACTTAAGCATTACCGTTCCTGCCTTCAACCCAGGAGGGCAGGCCCCTTAGCTGGTTACCAGGCAACAGAGCCCAAAGAACCGTCTCTTCCTCTGTCGGACCAGTGGGTAGGGAGTTAGGTTCAGCAAGCTGCTGTCATCTGGGTACAAACAGAGATAAGCCCATTACATGTCCAAACTAATCTCAAAGTCATTTTAACTGTGTATCTAACTCACATAAGATCCAAGCATAGAAACCATGTGAGCGCCCCTGTGGAGGCCCTACCTTGGTTCTTCAGTGGTAAAGGCATCGCCTCCCTGAGTTTACTGAGAAGGTTCTTCATCTCTCTCATGTCCCTATGAAATCATATTCACGTAGTGTTCATGTGTGTTTTGCTAATGCACACAGAATAATAATAATAACACACGCGCACACTCAAGAACTCACACACACACACACACACAGTGGGCCCACCTCTCAGTATTGTCTATGTCTGTGGTGACCAGCCAGCAGAGTTGATGACAGTCCATGGGGGAGGAGGTGTCTTCTAGAATGGGGATGTCTGAGCTCTCATCCATCTTACTGTCAATCCTGGGAGGCCCACAGCAATCCTTCCCTGGAACACACACACACACACGCACACACACACACACACACACACACACACACACACACACACACACACACACACACACACACACACACACACACACACACACACACACACACACACACACACACACACACACACACACACACACACACACACACACACACACTATTAATAATAGTAATGTAATAGTCATTACATGTTTTACACAATAAACAGTGAATTGTAGCTCAACATAGCTCAGTTAGGATTGTTTTTGATCCCATCAGGCTTCATGTCTCTGGCTATAATAGTGATTTCAGGTTATAACGTTGCTATGTCATTTTATGTCAGGCATTCCCTACCTTTCCTGTGGAGCTGCAGGGATCCCAGCAGACAGACAGACTTGAGCATCTCTGTGATGTACATCTCCAGACAGCACTGCAGCTGGATGAAGAGCCTGCAGATCTCTGGGTGAATTTCTCCGTCCTCAGGCCTGTGGGGCCAACACAAAAATGCCAGTCAACATCGGGATTACCCATGAGATGGCATAATACTCTGTCTGCTTTCACAAAACTTTGCTTTACATCTACAATGTTCCTTTACCACAAGGATGTATATAAAAGTCCTACACAATTAAGAACTATATGACATTTTTTCAATTTAAATAAGGTGACAGTACAACAACAACAACGACGTCTGGGAAGCCATGTTGAGTTCCTAAGGTTCAGCCAAAACGACAGACCTGAGGGAACAGAGAGAGTATTTCCACTTCTTCACACATAGCATCAGTCCATTTTGTACATGAAGATTCACAATTGCTTGGATTAAGCATGGGAAATGTGGGGACGTAGTTCTTTTTCTTGTTTTTTAGGCTTCAAAGGCCCATCACAGTCAAAATTATGTTTTCCTGTGTTTTGTATCATATTGTACAACAGCTGATGAAACTAACACTGTAAAAGTGTGGAAAATGTTGATCAGTGTTATTTCCTGATAGTTTCTGGTTTAAAATACGATCTACTCAGGACATTATAATCAGCAGATTTAAAAAAAGACTGCATTGGACCTTTAAGTCTTTTTCACATGAGACTTCTCCAATCAAGCTGACTTTTTGTTCCAAAAGCCTTCTACTCCTCTCTGTAACTAGCATGGTCCCAGATCTGTTTGTGCCATCATGCCACTCCTTGCCACTCAGCATGAAAAGGAGTGGCAAGGGGTAGCATGATGGCGCAAACAAACTGGTACCCAGACTAATCTGTAACTGCTGAGATAATGTTTTTGTGTGTTAATTGGATTTTTCATGCATTTAATGCTTCTTACATTTCTCACAAAAAGCAAATTTGCTCTCTCAATCAGCTTTGTTCTTCCTGCCAGAGTGCTGCTAGCTGGCTAAAGTACTGCTGTCATCAATACCATCCTTCTGCTTATCGGATTTCCTCTGGCATATTGGAGAGGTCCTGCATCACTCAGACAGACAGACAAACAGACAGACAATGGTGAGACTAGGGTTGTAGTTTGGGAGGGGGGGGGGGATTCTAAAAAGGTCAAGTTTTATGGGGAGGGGTCCAGTCATGCTGTATGATTCATGCTAACACAGCCATGTCTCTGAGTGTCTCCATGTGTCTCTGAGCTCTGAGAGGAGCCCAGGCTGTCACAGGTGTGGCTCACTACCCCAGCCAAGATGCACAGGCCCTGTCATGCGTGTGACACGCAATGAAAGATACACATTCTGAAATCACTTAAAAGACACTGCAAGAGGATTCATTATTAAATGGATAGGTTAAAGCAAGGGGGAGTACAAACATCCACATTTAACCACACAATATTATCATATCGTAAAAAAATTATGGGGAAACTGAAGAGGCAATGCTTTATTTATAGCTAGTTCATGCGGGTTAACATAAGAATTGAGCCAGTTTGCTATAGCAGGAATACAATCCTGCAGCAAAAGTAAATGTGAATGATGTGGATTATAATTAATGGGAAAAAAATGTAGGGGTTCATACAGTACATTTTCCGTATGGGAAATCTGAAATTTCAAAGTGGAAATTACAAACTTCAGAAGCCTTAAACCTCAAATACACTACAAGTTTATTTGATCACTCTGTCGCAGTTCCCCTGCGATAGAGTGATCCAAATCAAATTAAGATCTTACATCTGTAGGAAGACTAGAAACCTTCCACAGAGATCTATGTATAAGAGAAGTAGGAAGTATATAACGGGCACTGAAAAGATATGAAAAGCTGGTCGATAACCTGTAATGGTAACAAGTCATGTTGTTAGCAGCAGGTTTCCATTGTCAAATTAAAGCTAAATCCTCCAAAGAGGTAATACTGCTTTCTCTCAAAAATGTCCTTGGTCTGGCATTGCCCCAAGATCCACAGACCAACTCCATTACTGTCTGAATCAACTCCAAGCTCAGTGGAACTCTTCTGCAATACTGTAGCCAAATGTCCAACTCCTAAGCAGCAGGATTAAGTATAGCAGGTCAATATCACACTCAGAGACTAGGATAGCCCACTAAACTGTAGAAGTGCATGATCTCAAATGCTCTCACCAGTCTCTCTCTCTCTCTCTCTCTCTCTCTCTCTCTCTCTCTCTCTCTCTCTCTCTCTCTCTCTCTCTCTATCTCTCTCTCTCTCTCTCTCTCTCTGTAGCCTATTACTCCACGTTTCTCTGTTATATCCTTCATCTTTCATAAGAAGACAGAAAAAGACATGCAAATTACAACCCTGTACAGACCAAGAGATCAAAGCTCACACAGGCCACTCTAGACTGAAAGCAGAGGCTGAAACCTAAGTTACATTTCCAAAAGGAGGTCTTTATAGAAGCCCGTGGCCCATGTCTGTGAAATTGCCCCAACGCTGTCTTTCAGCACCAGGACAGCGACCGCTACTTACCCTGAAATGACTGACAGGCTCTGGTTTGCGGCTCTCGCCATCTCGCAGCCTTTAGTTCGGGTCTTGTGCATCTCGGCCCGTAACGACGGGCAATCGACAGAGATCTCGCCAATGGAGATGACCAGCTCACGATACAGCGCCACAAGCGTGTTAAACTCCTGCACAATCTGAGAAATGAAAAGGAAACCAAAATGATCTGGACCTAGAATTTCCTCTGTCGTGAGCCCCAGCGAGACCTTGCAATGTTCTTCCATATAGGTTAACTAATGCGGGCTATTGCAAACATATGTGCCTTTCTGATAGGGTATTGTTAGAATTTCACAAGCAGACACATTTGCAATATAGGCCTACTTGTGACAGCAGTTGCCAGAACAACGTAGGTTATCAGATAAATTGTCATCTTATATTCACAGGTAGGCTGTCAATTTAGCAGCTTTAGTTTTTTTCATTGGTGAAACAATTCATATTTCGGCACTGCAAGTTCAAGAATTAGGCTACCCTAGCCATTCAGCACCATCCTGCTTATGGACATCAACCATATTTCAGTGGATCGTTTCTCTATACTAGAGCTTGAATAAATTGACTGCCATTTCCAAAAAAGCATTTATCCCTGGACAGGGGTATTAGGCTATTCTATCCTCCAATATAGATAGGCTAATCAATATTGATGCCTAAAAACATTACGATATGCATAGGATATGAAATGACAACTAGAATGTCTATTTCAAAACGAATCAATTAGTCATTGACGACAACCCCGTATGATACATTCGGCTATGTGCATCGAATTAGAGCATAGGATCTTTTGGATGGGACAACGCTCGAGACTCAGACACGTTCTGCTGTTCTTCCCGTGATGAGACTTAGTGACGTTTACTGATGTATGTGAGGGGAGAGAATATATTATGGACGTTTCTGCCAGCACCTGTCAAATCAGTGTCCGTCTCCGTCCATCAAACAGAGCCGTTAGACAACTTTGTAATGTGGGCGATACTGGAGATCATCCCAAATCAGCGTCAGACAGGCTTTCAACACGTGACGCTACAAAATGCAAATCGCACTATCGCAATCAGTGACAAAGAAGGGGTAAAAAAACATGAGCAGGTCATATTGTCTTTGCAACAACAGCAACGCAAATGTATATCATTTTCCCTAGACAATACATAGAAAGGTGGGGGGGGGGGGGGGGTCCGTTTGTTACCGTTTAAGCAGCCTACATCAGTGCAAATTTTATGAAATTAGTTAAATAAATAAAGAAAGAAAGGGTGAATGAATACACGACTAGCTGCATCATTTCCTGCAGAGGAAATACGCGCTGTGGGCTACATGTCACAAGTTCCATACCCACCATTCTGCAGTCCGCCACGGCGCGCTGGGCTTTGCGGGTGCTCTCCGTGCTCTCCCTCCTCTCCGGGTCTCGGTAGGGAGCCTTGCCGATCTGGAAGATGTTCCCGGCGGATCTGGGGCGGTTCTTGCGCCCATTCGGTGCAGAACTCATGCATACACATCCACTAATAAAACAGCTCTAATACAGAACGTTGTTTATCTACGTCCCCCTGAACTCCACCACCACCTATTCGCCGATATCCTGCTCTATCTGTCGTTTGTGGTGTCGAAACCTCTCCAGTAGGATATATCCTAAAACGGATAGGATAGATAGTTTATCTGTGGTGTATTACTGCTCTCTCTCTCTCTCTCTCTCTCTCTCTCTCTCTCTCTCTCTCTCTCTCTCTCTCTACCGTCTAAGAAGAATAATATATTTTTGCAGGCAGCCGTCAGAGCGCAGAAGTACCGGATGAGCGCTTGCGACTTCTCTCCGCATTGCCTCGACTACAAAGGGGGCGCGAGTCACCTTCACTCCAGCAGTCCAATTGATGGTATACGGTAACCGTAGCCTATACACACACGCGACCCGGGGTCCGGCAAGCTGAGGCGTCCTTCCTCGCGCACTGCAGCTGTGATGGGCCGTAGAAAGCAATCACTGGTATTCACAAAATGCAACCATTTCTTATAATTGTGCGTTTCCATTAAACACGGAGAATAAGGCTTGAGGAGGGTCTTCGGCAATGTAGCTATGCAAACATTCCCTTTTGGAAAAAAAATGTTGCGAAACGTCCAAATAAAAAAAGCTATGTCACTTCAGGCAATGATAACACTTGCTTCATCACTAGACCTACTAGAAACAGAGAGGAAAGCAATTCCTGGTTGCCAAGATGCTGAATTTGTTCCCAAGGTGTTTTTCTTCGAGTGTCTCCAGCCGAGTGTATCTAACCTTGCCTTGGTGAGGCAGGAGACAAGCAGTTGCTACAGGCCTGACGTGGCTGGCAACACTGCACACCCATAGGACGGGAATACTAATAGGACCCAGCAAACCAGAGCCTAGACTCGGGTAAAATTCTCATTAAATGTATTCTCATTAAATAGCCTAGGCATAGCCTAGTCTAGCACTACCATGGGAAATGGTTACACTATGAAACAATTAATTATATTTGCAAAAAGTCGTCAAAGGTATTAGATAGAATTGCAGTGTCCACAGTGCTACAGTAGTGCTTGGACATGGAGCTGTCCAGTTGCTGAAATCCCACGCGCAGTTTTTCGTAGGATAATTAGTCGGTTCTAATTTCTTATGTAACATATAATTAAACAAATTTAAACAAGACTCGCAATAGCCTAAACCTTTGCTATTTTGTGATATTGGATGACCTAGGCCTGCTGTAGCCCTTTCCTGCAGTCAATGACCAAAAGCGCCCTCTTTGGCCTCATGGGTGGAATGTTATTTATATATTTCATCATTAATAAAAACTTTTTTTTTACTTCGAAAATCCGGTGTTTCTATGTCAAAGAGTTTTGTTATATTCAGTCTCCTGTGATGTATTTGAAATGTAGTATTGGGATGCAAACTCAAAATGTAATACATTTCAACTCTATATCTGACATGGTACAGTGTTGTTCCTTTTTAAGCCAATAACCATGTGTGTGAGGTGTATACTTTTGTTTCGAAGTAGATTTGTTTAAGACTTCCAATAATGACTCTATGTGACCCTGATTTAGCCCACTGCAGTAATTAACCAGATGGTAGAAATGCCCTAGGTTAGTTGTTCATTGCGTTCGTGCTCTTCTCTTCAGGGTGCGCGACCGTTAATCTCCAAGGAGATACATTCGAGTTCGAGTTCGCTGAACTGTGTCATCTGAGCAAAAAGGCGAAAGACAGCAAGTTCTGCAACAATCACTAACAGTAGCCTAATAAAACATGGATGAATATCTTTTAAGTTCGGAAACAAATGTAACTTGTAACAAACCAGAAGTAGTTCTCACTATTTTACACTTCAATGATGTGTACGAAATAGAAGCAAGACCAGAAGAACCCGTTGGCGGTGCTGCAAGGTAAAGGTTAGCTAATCCTAGCAAGCTAACGTTAGTTAGCGAGTCTCGAAAGGAAATGTAGGCTCAACATTAACTTTAACGTCAGTTGCCTTGATCCAGCCTTGTGGAAACTTCACTTTGTCTAGCTTTGGGCAATCTAACTAGTCTTTGTATGGGATACATTAGAATTTCACAAAACGAAATGTTGGCTGTGGTTTTCTCCCCCCAGGTTTGCCACTGCTCTAAAAGTATTCCAGCCGCTGAATCCTTTAGTAGTTTTCAGTGGTGACTGTTTGAGCCCTTCTTTGCTAAGCACAGTCACCAAGGGAAAGCACATGGTAGATGTTCTAAATAAATTAGGAGTCCATTGTGCGGTGTATGGTAAGTGTGTCTCTCCAACCATGCATTACTATTTCATTGTATACACACAAATAATCCAGAGAACATCTCTGAACTCTCTTTTATGACCTTCTCTTTCTCTCTCTCTTTCTCTCACACATGCACACACACACACACACACACACACACACACACACACACACACACACACACACACACACACACACACCTTCCTCAAAACTTTATGTATTTTCATTGTCTTCTTCTAAGGAAATCATGAGTTTGATTTTGGCGTGGACCACTTGGAAGAGCAGACAAAAAATATGACCTTCCCATGGTTCCTCAGCAATGTGTACGACAGGTCAGTTTCACCTTGCAATACTATATGATGGTGGGTTAACACAGTTCTGAGCACTATACTTGTCACCGGTATTTCCGGCGCCACCTCCCCGCCCCAGCCCAGTACCACCAGTGCCTACACCACGCACCAGGCTTCCTGTGCGTCTCCAGAGCCCTGTTCCTCCTCCACGCACTAGCCCTGTGGTGCGTGTCTCCAGCCCATTACCACCAGTGCCTACACCACACACCAAGCCTCCTGTGTGTCCCCAGAGTCCTGTGCGTCCTGTTGCTGCTCCCCGCACTAGCCCTGAGATGCGTGTTCCCAGCCCGGTACCACCAGTGCCGGCACCACGCACTAGGCCTAATGTGCGTCTCCAGGGTCCAGTATGCCCTGTTCCTTCTCCCCGCACTAGCCCTGAGATGCGTGTCCCCAGCCCGGTACCACCAGTTCCGGCACCACGCACCAGGCATACAGTGCGCCTCAGCCGGCCAGAGCTGTCCGTCTGCCAAGCACCGTCTGAGCTGCCCGTCTGCCAAGCACCGTCTGAGCTGCCCGTCTGCCAAGCACCGTCTGAGCTGCCCGTCTGCCAAGCACTGTCTGAGCTGCCCGTCTGCCAAGCACCGTCTGAGCTGCCCGTCTGCCAAGCACCGTCTGAGCTGCCCGTCTGCCAAGCACCGTCTGAGCTGCCCGTCTGCCAAGCACCGTCAGAGCTGCCCGTCTGCCAAGCACCGTCAGAGCTGCCCGTCTGTCCCGAGCCGTCAGAGCTGCCCGTCTGGACCGAGCCGTCAGAGCTGCCCGTCTGTCCCGAGCCGCTAGAGCCGTCCGCCAGACAGGATCAGCCCGAGCCGTCCGCCAGACAGGATCAGCCCGAGCCGCCCGCCAGACAGGATCAGCCCGAGCCGCCCGCCAGACAGGATCAGCCCGAGCCGCCCGCCAGACAGGATCAGCCCGAGCCGCCCGCCAGCCATGAGCAGCCCGAGCCGCCCGCCAGCCATGAGCAGCCCGAGTCGCCCGCCAGCCATGAGCAGCCCGAGTCGCCCGCCAGCCATGAGCAGCCAGAGTCGCCCGCCAGCCATGAGCAGCCAGAGTCGCCCGCCAGCCATGAGCAGCCAGAGTCGCCCGCCAGCCATGAGCAGCCAGAGTCGCCCGCCAGCCATGAGCAGCCAGAGTCGCCCGCCAGCCATGAGCAGCCAGAGTCGCCCGCCAGCCATGAGCAGCCAGAGTCGCCCGCCAGCCAGGATCTACCAGAGCCACCAAAGCGGGTATTGACAATGGTGGAGTCGGGGCCACGTCCCGCACCCGAGCCGCCGCCATATTAAGGCCCACCCCGGACCCCCCCCTTCAATGTCAGGTTGTGCGGTCGGAGTCCGCACCTTTGGGGGGGGGGGGGTACTGTCACGCCCTGGCCTTAGTATTCTTTGTTTTCTTTATTATTTTAGTTAGGTCAGGGTGTGACATGGGAAGTTTGTGTTTTGTCTAGTTTAGGGTGTGTGTATTGTTTAGGGGGTTTTGTATAGTGTATGGGGTTGTGTTCAGGAGAGAGGTCTAGGAAAGTCTATGGTTGCCTGGTTTGGTTCTCAATCAGAGACAGCTGGTTATTGTTGTCTCTGATTGGGAGCCATATTTAAGGCAGCCATAGGCTTTAGGTGATTGTGGGTAATTGTCTATGTTCTATGTTGCATGTGTGCACTTAGTTCATTTTAGCTTCACGATCGTTTGTTGTTTTTGTTCGTTTGCAAGTGTTTGTTTTTTTCTTCATTAAAAGAAGATGGCTTTCTTACACGCTGCGCCTTGGTCCACTCATTCGTCTTATAACGATCGTGACAATACTTCTCAATTTTCAATACATCTTCTGTTGTACCTAAAGGACTATTGGTTTGCAGGACAATGAGAAGCAACACTACTTTTGTTCTATGTTTTGCTTCTAGTGTATTATTTCAATGTGAACAAACAAATTCAATTTGTTCTCTCAAAGGTTCACTCATGAAACGCTGGGCCATGGCATGGTCAGTAGCATCCTGGAGTGGAACAGCCTAAAGATCGGTGTCATGGGCCTGGTAGAGGAGGACTGGCTGGATACCCTGGGCACTGTGGACAAGAACAACATCCACTACACAGACTATGTGGAGACAGCTGATCGCCTTTCTGCTGAGCTGAGGGACAAAGGGGCTGACCTGGTCATCGCAGTCACACACATGAGGTGGCGTAATGACATCAGGCTAGCATCCGAGTCCAACGGTGTGGATCTCATCCTGGGAGGACATGACCATGAGTATGGGGTTCTGGAGGTCAATGGGATTCTGATCGTAAAGAGTGGCTCAGAGTTCAGGTACCTGTCAAAGATTGATGTTGTGAAGGACCAGGATGGAACGTTCAAGTACACCTGTGAAAAGAGAGCTACAATGAGAGACCTTGAGGAAGATGCGGAAATCAAACAGATTGTGAAAGGATACACTGATAATATGCAGGTGAGTATTAGCTTACAGCTAGATTTGCTTACAGTAGCCTAGTGTGTGTTTGTGTTAGTAGCCAGCCCAGATGCCACTAAGATGATGTTTTATGAATTTATGTCA
Source organism: Salvelinus alpinus (assembly GCF_045679555.1). Taxonomy (NCBI): domain Eukaryota; kingdom Metazoa; phylum Chordata; class Actinopteri; order Salmoniformes; family Salmonidae; genus Salvelinus; species Salvelinus alpinus. The sequence continues at coordinate 15,101,708 of NC_092104.1, read as the reverse complement.
CTTTGTCTCAGCATATGCTTGGAGAGGTCCTGTGCCACACAGACGTGACCTTGGATGGACGCTGCGCCACCGTGAGACGAGCAGAGTGCAACCTGGGTAATCTGATCACCAACGCCATGCTGGAGGCCACTCATGCTGAGGCGGCGATTTTAAACTCAGGTTATTACACCTTCCATTAATTTTTTGTTCCAGTCATAAGCATAGTTTAGGTTTATTTATTGAATATTGCCTCCATATTTGATTTCAGAATTTAAAAAAAATAGTGCAGAGTTGTTCAATTCGGAAAAAGTTTGGCACCCAGGTCTGTCTGTTGAATCATGATTCTGTCCCTGTATAGGTACTCTGCGTTCTGACCGCTTGCACCCGGCGGGTCCCCTGACCATGCATGACCTGCTGCAGATCCTGCCACTAAAGGACCCCGTGCTGGTGGTGGAGGCCACGGGGCAGCAGCTCTACGAAGGCCTGGAGAACGGGGTCAGCATCTACCCTGATTTAGATGGAAGGTACTGCACTGGAACACACTGAAAAGGCACCAAAACCACATTATGAGTGAACTGGTTTTATTGTAGTTACTGCTTTATTCTCACAGGAAAAGCAATCACAATAGTTTTTGACACAAGATGCATTTTTCCAGATTTCCCCAGGTTTCAGGGATCCAGTTTGGCTTTGATCCCAATGGAAAACCTGGCCACAGAGTCATCGCTAAGACAGTGAAGGTTCAAGGCAAGAGTCTAGATAGAGACAGAAAGTATGCGGTGGCCATGAAAGAATTCTTAACTAAGGTAGCGTATAGTCTTCAGCTTCATATTAGCACACTCAGCCACAGCTACTGGAATAGTGTTGTACACTTTCCCTACGTTATATACAACACATAAAGTCATCCATTAGTTAGCAGCGGAGGATGCAGTGTTTTTAAGTGGACAGGTAAAACTGTCTCCTCACAGCAGTATAGCAAGCAGCCATGTTGGTATCAGAGCGAAATAAACATTGACAATATTCTCCTTTATATCCTCTCTTGTTTTGTCCTCAGGGCAAAGATGGCTACACTATGTTCAGTAGCTGTCCTCATAGGCACGACATAGAGAATGCTCAGATCCTGTCGACCATCCTCATCAACCACTTTGAGTCTGGCCAGATCGTCAGAGGCACGAAGAGGTGCATGTCTGGCCACAGGATGGGCCTCATCAAGGTGTCCAGCAGCCCCTCTGTGTCTGGTGAGCACAGCTGCCTCATTCATTCGTTAATTCATTCAGATAAGGAACCTCTTATTCAATATGTCATTGTTGTGCTGATCACATCTGTGAATGACAGTTAACCTGGAGTGTGTATTGATGGTGTGTCTGCAGCCATTGAAAGTACCAAGAGTGAGAATCTGGAGGGAGAGGAGGTGGGAGTGGCTGTGGTGCCCGGAGTGGAGGGCAGGATATTCCATGTCTACCCTGAGGGCCAATCAGAAACAGAAGGCTAACAGTGGGTAGGGCTGTTCCTCATCAGATAATTTCACAGAGCAACTCAGCCATGACTCCATAGTCACAGTGTAAGCCAGGGGAAATTACATCAAGTTTCACATCTCTCATCTGCCTCTTGCTTTTTATCAGCCTTATAAACAGGCGGACTGTCAATGAATGCTCAGACAGCAACATGAGATTAAGTAATCCATTACTTGTAGTACTGTTGAAGCAATCAAGCAGCAAGCAGTCCTTGAAGTTTTAAATACAATTTATTGACATGATTCAAAATTACACCACATTTTTTCCCCTTGTCAATACAGTTGAATATTGACAACTAATATATTACAGAAAATGTATTTATTTTGAATGATCATTTTGTGGCATATATGGTGGCAATGTATAAGGATCTGAACGGAGAAGGAGGAGGAACAGTGTACATGTGTTCATGACAACATTATAGTAAAAAGGAAATGAATTGAACAAAACTCACCACTGTGTTTTTGTGTTAAAACCACCCCTGACTTGATGTTTTCATTTTAAATTAGATAGTTTCAGTCAATGTGCAAGGCCATTGTTCCACATAGCAAATTACATCTTGACAACATCACAGTGTTGGGTGAATGAATCAGTGATTCCCTGCTTCTACCGTTGAAAGAACCCTGCTGTAACGGATGATAATGTGGGGTATTATATGGCCTATACTGTTTAGGGACTTTCTGGTCATGCTGCAGGGCTTGACATCATTTCTTTTTGCCACTTGTCCCTAGGACAAGTAGGACGGAATTTGTAGTTGTCCAAAAGCTCAAGGGACTTGTGCAAAAATAAAAATACATCTGTAACACCATATTAAGTGTTTATAAATACAAATAATTCCATCAACATTTCTATGGTGGTATTTTGGCTAGGCTAGGCTACTTTGACACAAGGTAAGACATGCTTCATAAAATTACATAAAACATCCAGGTTTTAAACAATCAAGATTATGGTTAAGTAGTTTGAAAATGGTGACCGTCTCTGCTCAGATTCAAGGTGGGTGATGTGCGGCTTGCAACAGACACTGTCCTTCACTCTCTGGTTTTGTGACAATTTGATCTGAAGGAACCATGCCTCAAGTATGTAGACAGAATCAAGCCTTTAGACGTTAATGCTAATTATCCTTCATTATATTTGTCAAACATGACTGGCCTTCAGACTATATTTCTGTATCATTAAAGTTGAACGACTCTTTCTGGCATTGGTTTGGACAATGTGCATATCATCTTAACTTTGACATGTAGGCTTTTTTATTTATGTACATGAAAAATGTATTTAAATATTATTCCAATGTTGGCCTCTGATCCAATTCTGATCAGAGTAATTGTTTGATGTTGTGAATTTTGTGATACATTTTTTACTTGTCCAATCAGACAACTTAAATCTATATTCTTGTCAGAAACATTTTGTTACTTGTCCCGGACAAGAGGACAAGCATTAATGTCCATCCCTGGTTAGTCTTTACATTTAGGGACTCTGTGACTTGGGTCTTTTTATTCTTTTGAATAAAATAAAACCCAGGAAAACCATGTGGTTGGTAAAAATCAGCTGTACAATACTCTTAACAGCGCAATAGATGATTTCAACTGTACAATACTCTTAACAGCGCAATAGATGATTACAACTGTACAATACTCTTAATAACAGCACAGTAGCTGATTTCAAGCAATGCCACTGTGAATACTTTGAATTGGAATGACTACAGACCCAAGGAGTGCTCTGATGCTGGAACTAAACTAGAACAGAAGTGAATGAATTGGATTCACAATTCACTTCAAAGATACACCGCTGAGCAACCCATTTTCTAAATGGAGGAGTAGAGGAAACGCAGAATTCTATATTTAAAAAAATATAAAATAATACAATTTTCTGTACATATCAGTGAAACAAACCATTAGAAAGGCTTGAGCAGAGTTCTACTTCTGTCAGGAGTGAAGGCGGCTTACAAATTATTGCTATTTCCAATCACACTGAAGACTTAGAATCAATCCAGGTACCTCTTTGTTGTTGCTTATTTACATTAAACTTGAAGCAGTATAGGTCAACTGTGTACAGATCATGTGATTCCCCAATGCCCATATATGGTACCGTGTTTCCTCAATTCAATAGGGATCAGCTGGGACACTGTTGGTTGTATTCTACCAAGCACATCTCCAATGTGTCTGTCAATTACTCTGCCTCCTCTCCTTCTTTAACCCCCTCCCTTCCTCTCTCCATCCATCTACCCATCTATCCATCCGTCTTCAGAAGAAGTAGCAGAGAAAGTAGAAGATGATGAAGCCGGTGACCCAGTGGACGGACTAGATATACTGTATATAATGACCATGTCCATGCGTTCTCAAAGTCCGTGGCGTCCCCCAGTTCCGTGGGGGAACTGACGCCTGGCTATCGCACTAGATTGCCTTTGGAAACCTTGAGAGGGGTTAGAATGACAGGAGAAAATCTGGTTATTTCAACTTTTGGTCACACTTTATTCGGATATTCCGGATTTCTATATTATCAACAAACTATCTGTTGATAATCAACTGCTTGCTAAGGTTAGAGATAGGTTTAGGGTTAGGGTAAGGATTACGTTTAGGGTTAGGATAAGGGTTAAGGTTAGGGTTAGAGCTAGGATTAGTAGCTCAGTCCTGTGTAGCTCAATTGGTAGAGCTTAGCGCTTGTAACGCCAGGGTTATGGGTTCAATTTAAAATGTATGCACTCAGTACTGTAAGTCACTCTGGATAACAGTATCTACTAAAATGTAAAAATGTAGATAGTTAGTTGAAATGTTACTGATAGTCTGTAGATAGTCTGTAGAGAATCTTCAGATGGACTATCCAAATAAATCTGCATGTACGTTAATCAAGTACACAGTAAGTGATAAATAATAATGACGTAATCATTGCATATTGGCAATAAATAAATACATTACCATGTGGTTATCTTATTGGTCATCTCTATTTAGATATTATGTTTTATTTCCGACTGTAAAATAAAGTATAAGCATTATGTTTTCTCATTCATGTCTATGGACAGATAACAACACTCACCTCCGGAAATACGGAAAAGTTTCCTGCAGCTCTGGAGCGGCCATTTTGCACAGCTTGCCTTCTGGAAAGTCTGTTTCCGTGAGAGCTATATCCTTGCTGTGTGGTGCTGTGTGGTTCAACTCTGCAGCACATAGACACAGAACAAGGACCTTCCTTGTTAACTATCTGATTATCCTAGCAGCAAACACTATTACAGTTTATCTCTAGCTATTTGAGTAGATTCTGGTTAGACATTTGCACTTTTTTATTCATGTGTGATACATACAGGAATAAACATTTATTTGGAGGCAAAATAAGTGTTTGATTTGAAGTAGTTCAAGGTGCTCTGTCTCCCTCTGTCTCTCCCCTCAGACAGCTACAGTTGTCCCCATTTTGACCTTGGCCTGGATAATCAGCAAAAGAATCTCATCTAAAAACCATGCTGTCCAATCATTGTCAAGCACCCTTAATGTGTTTGAGGTTCTCTCCAGTACAGCCTCTTTGCTTTCTGTGGCGTTAGCCCTCAGCACACAAATCACCTGCATTCAATCACCTAACACAATGCATCTGTAATCGGTGTATAACAACGAATAGTTTATATTTCTGACTCATGTTAATGTAGGTAGTGCAAAGGAAGCAAGCAAGGCCCAGTCTACATAAGCTTAGCTGTGGCAGGTTTGACCCATTTTGAAACCTGCCTTTATTCAGTCCATAGCCCTCCATCATATTAATGTGTTGTAAATAGAAGGCCCAGTTACATTTTTTCTCATTGGTCTGAATGACTCATCTGGTCAGTGCTAGACCCAAGGTGTGTAATACTCCCTAGAGGACTCTCTGCAGGAGGGTAGTGAAGCAATGCGCAGAGTAATAACTGCATGTTCAACAACACAGATAGTAACAGCTCACTAATTCCCCATGACCACACAAGCAAGTTTGTTTTGATTTGTTCATCATCTATACATCATGAATTGTCATAAATGCAGTACCAGTTTTCCAAAATTGAATAGCATGACAAGACATTTCATTTAGTGGACAGTGATAACTGTGTCTTGTCTTTGAGTACAGTAGAACAGTATGTTCCAATTCTCTACAATGATTTCCTTTCCTTATCTTTGTCCCTTTGTGATCACTGATAGGTGGAAGTACTGGATGGTTCCTTGCCTATTCTTTGGCATATGACACAGAGTAGAAGCAGTGGCATGACAGGTAGACAGACTGGTACCCAGGCTAGATGGCAGGGCCGTGCACAGACCTTTCAGATGGCAGGTGGAATGACAGCTAAATAGACTGGTACCTAGGCTAGATGGCAGGGCCGTGCACAGACCTTTCAGGTGGCAGGTGGAATGACAGCTAAATAGACTGGTACCTAGGCTAGATGGCAGGGCCGTGCACAGACCTTTCAGGTGGCAGGTGGAATGACAGCTAAATAGACTGGTACCTAGGCTAGATGGCAGGGCCGTGCACAGACCTTTCAGGTGGCAGGTGCTTTCAATGAAAAAAGGGCACCAACACCTTTCTTGAATTTTTTGTAACTTTCAAAACATAATAACGGCCTCTGCAGTGAACATTTTGACATTTTTGGGCATAAGACTATTTCTGCAACAACACACTCACTCATCATAAATTGTAAGCAAGCTACCCACTGGGCACAGAAGTCAATGCATTGTCTAGTCCACGTTGGTTCAGTGTGGATGTGGAAACAACATTGATTCAACCAGCATGTGTCCAGTGGGTAATTAAAGTGCCTTCTAAAGACAGGATTGACATGGTGAACAGAGGGTAGTCTGTCAGCTGATCATTGATGTTGATGATTGATGTAAGTCTGCTAGTTAGCTAGCTCACTGATTGTGATTTATCTTAAATGTTCTTAAATAATAACTTCATAATATAGCCTAATTTTTCTAATCTTCTAACTCATGATACAGTATGCGGCTGGCTGGCTAGTGGCATGTGTAGATATTTTAGTACACGGTGGTCAGCTAGAGTCTTGACTACCTGTGTTCAGTGCTAAATTTGTAAATCGGGAGGCGCCGGAGCAAAAAGTGAGCATGAGAGGGGGGTGACCTTGGGAGCTCTGAGGTACAGATACAAAAAATTCCCCTCTACAATAAGGCACTGCATGCATATAATCACATTTGCATAGTGGTATAGAGCAGTGGAGTAGAGTCGCTTACAGAACTTGGATACAAAAACTTGTCCTTTTATAAACACATTTCATGTAATTCTAGGTCATTTTACTGTACATGACAAGAGACATTGGCAGAATATGTTTCATGCTGCACAAATAATTGAAAGGACAGGCTTCTTTGACTGCCAAACTGGGAATCTGAGACAAATAAAAGCAACCACGTCTTGAATCCATCAATAGCCTCGGCTTAGTTCTGTGGAGACATACACATTGTACAATATGAGTCGAAAATCATAGTCCTAAATAAAAGCGTTCCAGTTTCACTGACTGTAGCCGATGCGCTTGTGACAAAAAGCCTATCTCTCTTGTTTAACGTTGAAAAGCAATGTTCTCTCAATAGGCCTATTTGGAAGTTGATAAAATATGTTGGTAGCCTACACCAGTCAGATTAGAGTCTTCTCTTTTCAGCAGGAGCCATTTGCTTTCCAGCCTTTGTTTTTCCGCGATTGTATTTGAAATATTGCGAAAGGTGTATTTTGTCTGCATGCTGTTCACTGACTGATTTGCCGTGTATTACCGACTGCAGGCTACGCCCTTGCTATTGGGCTACAATAACACAGCTAGGCAATTTTTTTAAAGGATGCTATTGATCCTCTGTGGCTAAATTATAGGCCTTCTCATGGTGTAGTATTCTGAATGATTTAATTCATTTCTGAACAGACGGCAGTAATTCTATAACTTTGGCAAATGTATTTAAATCAGGGATGGGAAACTTTGATGGGGATTGGGGATCACAGAAAAAACAGAACTTATACATTTTGCCATGGGGCAGAGAGAAGATTTAGCAATTTTATAACTCATTTCATGCAATTCTACTAATTTCGCCATGGGCTGTAGAGAAAAATGTGCAGTTTTACAGCAAATTTCCTGCAATTCCACACATTGTGCCATAGGGTGGAGGCAAATGTTTGCAGTTTATAACTGATTATCAAGGGGCCCCACCCCGTTCGGTAATTCAACCATGCTTGCTACAAGTTTAGATAGTTGGCCACTTGACTAATTTACAGATCAAAAAAAAAAAAGCTCACGGGTTAATTGAGTGACTGCTGTGGGAGTGCAAAGGAGACCCCTATCTGTTCACGTGCCTGCTAAATGTTTCCACCACGGCTCTTCCAACTGCAGTATCTTATAGAGCAGGGGTCGTGAGAGAGACAAGGAGAAAAGTGTTTGGATAATGTGCTCACGCTTCTGGAAGAAGACATGTGTGATGTTGGTCCCTGCAGAGTGGGCAGGGGGTGTTGGTTGGGCTGTTCTTGGCCAAGGTACGGAGACAGGGCTCACAGAAGATGTGGTTACAGAGGTGGCACATGTAAGTGCTGAAGTAAGTGTCCAGACACACAGCACAGACAAATCCCTCTCTGCCCCCAGCCCCCAGAACTCACATCCTCCTCCACACTGCTGCTCGATGGGTTTTCTGTTGAACTCTGGGACACAGAACATGAGGGTTGTATCATTGTATCATTATTTCAAAAGAACAGGATAAAAAAAAGATAATCAGTTGGGTTCCTGTGGAACTCTAGGACAAAAACTCTTGGACAGAAAATTTGTATTTCCGTTTGCAGAATATTTACATAAAGCCTGGAATAAAATAAAAAGGGCTACCTATAACTAAATAGTAAACATATTTGTCTTCTAGGTGGTTAATGGTGTGTATATAGAATGTGTATAGGCTTGTTTCCCATATAAATCGTTTCTTTGTGTCAGACTGGGTTCAAGTGACATCTGTTTCTTTTTTTTAATGGTTTATGGTATGTATGTCTGTACAGTTGAAGTCGGAAGTTTACATACACCTAAGCAAAATGCATATTTTTACCTCTTGGGGATGTCATTCGAGAACATAATGTTAACTTTCACTGCTATTTCGGATGACACACAGCTGTACATTTCAATGAAACATGGTGAAGCCCCAAAATTGCCCTCGCTGGAAGCCTGTGTTTCAGACATAAGGAAGTGGATGGCTACCAACTTTCTACTTTTAAACTCGGACAAAACAGAGATTCTTGTTCTAGGTCCCAAGAAACAAAGAGATCTTCTGTTGAATCTGACAATTATTCTTGATGGTTGTACAGTCGTCTCAAATAAAACGGTGAAGGACCTCGGCGTTACTCTGGACCCTGATCTCTCTTTTGACGAACATATCAAGATTGTTTCAAGGACAGCTTTTTTTCATCTGCGTAACATTGCAAAGATCAGAAACTTTCTGTCCAAAATTGATGCAGAAAAATGAATCCATGCTTTTGTTACTTCTAGGTTAGACTACTGCAATGCTCTACTTTCTGGCTACCCGGATAAAGCACTAAATAAACTTCAGTTAGTGCTAAATACGGCTGCTAGAATCCTGACTAGAACCCAAAAATGTGATCATATTACTCCAGTGTTAGCCTCCCTACACTGGCTTCCTGTTAAGGCAAGGGCTGATTTCAAGGTTTTACTGCTAACCTACAAAGCGTTACATGGGCTTGCTCTTACCTATCTTTCCGATTTGGTCCTGCCGTACATACCTACTCGTACGCTACGGTCACAAGACGCAGGCCTCCTAATTGTCCATAGAATTTCTAAGCAAACAGCTGGAGGCAGGGCTTTCTCCTATAGAGCTCAATTTTTATGGAATGGTCTGCCTACCCATGTGAGAGACGCAGACTCGGTCTCAACCTATAAGTCTTTACTGAAGACTCATCTCTTCAGTGGGTCATATGATTGAGTGTAGTCTGGCCCAGGAGTGTGAAGGTGAACAGAAAGGCTCTGGAGCAACGAACCGCCCTTGCTGTCGCTGCCTAGCCGGTTCCCCTCTCTCCACTGGGATTCTCTGCCTCTAACCCTATTACAGGGCCCGAGTCACTGGCTTACGGATGCTCTTCTATGCCCTCCCTAGGAGGGGTGCGTCACTTGAGTGGGTTGAGTCACTGACGTGGTCTTCCTGTCTGGGTTGGCGCCCCCCCTTGGGTTGTGCCGTGGCAGAGATCTTTGTGGGCTATACTCGGCCTTGTCTCAGGATGGTAAGTTGGTGGTTGAAGATATCCCTCTAGTGGTGTGGGGGCTGTGCTTTGGCAAAGTGTGTGGGGTTATATCCTGCCTGTTTGGCCCTGTCCGGGGGTATCATCGGATGGGGCCACAGTGTCTCCTGACCCCTCCTGTCTCAGCCTCCAGTATTTATGCTGTAGTAGTTTATGTGTCGGGGGGCTAGGGTCAGTCTGTTATATCTGGAGTATTTCTCCAGTGTCCTGTGTGAATTTAAGTATGCTCTCTATAATTCTCTCTCTCTCTTTCTTTCTTTCTCTCTCTCTGGGGACCTGAGCCCTAGGACCATGCCTCAGGACTACCTGGCATGATGACTCCTTGCTGTCCCCAGTCCACCTGGCCGTGCTGCTGCTCCAGTTTCAACTGTTCTGCCTGCGGCTATGGAACCCTGACCTGTTCACCGGACGTGCTACCTGTCCCAGACCTGCTGTTTCCAACTCTCTAGAGACACCAGGAGCGGTAGAGATACTCTCAATGATCGGCTATGAAAAGCCAACTGACATTTACTCCTGAGGTGCTGACCTGTTGCACCCTCGACAACCACTGTGATTATTATTATTTGACCATGCTGGTCATTTATGAACATTTGAACATCTTGGCCATGTTCTGTTATAATCTCCACCCGGCACAGTCAGAAGAGGACTGGCCACCCCTCATAGCCTGGTTCCTCTCTAGGTTTCTTCCTAGGTTTTGGCCTTTCTAGGGAGTTTTTCCTAGCCACCGTGCTTCTACACCTGCATTGCTTGCTGTTTGGGGTTTTAGGCTGGGTTTCTGTACAGCACTTGGAGATATCAGCTGATGTAAGAAGGGCTATATAAATACATTTGATTTGATTTGATTTAATCTCAGTTTTTCACAATTCCTGACATTTAATCCTAGTAAAAATCCCTGTCTTAGGTCACTTAGGATCACCACTTTATTTTAAGAATGTGAAATGTCAGAATAAAAGTACAGAGAATGATTTCTTTCAGCTTTTATTTCTTTCATCACATTCCCAGTGGGTCAGAAGTTTACATAAAGTCAATTAGTATTTGGTAGCATTGCCTTTAAATTGTTTAACTTGGGTCAAACGTTTCGGGTAGCCTTCCACAAGCTTCCCACAATAAGTTGAGCGAATTTTGGCCCATCACTCCTGACAGAGCTGGTGTAACTGAGTCAGGTTTGTAGGCCTCCTTGCTCGCACACGCTTTTTCAGTTCTGCCCACACATTTTCTATAGGATTGAGGTCATGGTTTGGTGATGGCCACTCCAATATTTTGACTTTGTTGTCCTTAAGCCATTTTGCCACAACTTTGAAAGTATGCATGGGGTCATTGTTCATTTGGAAGACCAATTTGTGACCAAGCTTTAAATTCCTCACTGATGTCTTGAGATGTTGCTTCAATATATCCACATCATTTTGCCATCTATTTTGTGAAGTGCACCAGCCCCTCCTGCAGCAAAGCACCCCCACAACATGATGCTGCCACCCTCATGCTTCACGGTTGGGATGCTGTTCTTTGGCTTGCAAGCCTCCCCCTTTTTCCTCCAAACATAACGATGGTCATTATGGTCAAACAGTTCTATTTTTGTTTCATCAGACCAGAGGACATTTCTCCAAAAACTATGATCTTTGTCCCCATGTGCAGTTGCAAACCGTAGTCTGACCTTTTTATGGCGGTTTTGGAGCAGTGGCTTTTTCCTTGCTGAGCGGCCTTTCAGGTTATGTCGATATACGACTCGTTTTACTGTGGATATAGATACTTTTGTACCTGTTTCCTCCAGCATCTTCACAAGGTCCTTTGCTGGTGTTCTGGGATTGATTTGCACTTTTTGCACCAAAGTACATTGATCTCTAGGAGACAGAACGTGTCTCCTTCCTGAGCGGTATGAAGGCTGCGTGGTCCCATGGTGTTTATACTTGAGTACTATTGTTTGTACAGATGAACGTGGTACCTTAAAGCGTTTGGAAATTGCTCCCAAGGATGAACCAGTTTGAAGGTAGGCCTTGAAATACATCCACAGGTACGCCTCCAATTGACTCAAATGATGTCAATTAGCCTATCAGAAGCTTCTAAAGCCATGACATAATTTTCTGGAATTTTCCAAGCTGTTGAAAGGTACAGTCAACTTAGTGTATGTCAACTTCTGACCCACTGGAATTGTGCTACAGTGAATTATAATTGAAATAATCTGACTGTAAACAATTGTTGGAAAAATTACTTGTGTCATGCACAAGGTAGATGTCCTAACCGACTTGTCAAAACTATAGTTTGTTAACAAGACATTTGTGGAGTGGTTGAAAAACGAGTTTTAATGACTCCAACCTAAGTGTATGTAAACTTCCGACTTCAACTGTATGTATGTATGTATGTATGTGTAACGGATGTGAAATGGCTAGCTAGTTAGCGGGTACGCGCTAATAGCGTTTCAATCGGTTACGTCACTTGCTCTGAGACTTGAAGTAGGGTTTCCCGCGGCTTTTGTGGAGCGATGGGTAACGACGCTTCGTGGGTGACTGTTGTTGATGTGTGCAGAAGGTCCCTGGTTCGCGCCCGGGTATGGGCGAGGGGACGGTCTAAAGTTATACTGTTACATATGTATGTATGTATGTATGTACGTACGTATGTATGTGTGTATATGCAGTGTGTATGTATGTATATATGTATATATATTATTGTACTGCTCTAGGGATGTAATTATTGTTTGGATAACCTTATTGACTATTATGTATTGATGTTTTTTTTTGTGATGCGCACTGCAGAGAACGCCGGAAGAAGAATTATCATTGAATTACCATAGTGAATTATGGTAATGTTTGTTAATGTGTCAATTAATCCCATAAGGGATGGGTTACCAACTGGCGGTTTGACACGAAAATAAAATGTATTCATTAATTCAACAACAAAAAATGTATTATTTCGGTAGAATAACATAACACAACCCATCTAAGATCAAGGTTAAGTTCAAGGGCAGGTCTTAATAGGGGTAGTGGCAGTCCTTTGACAAGAATATTCAAATAGATGCTGATGAGTTGTACTCCTGAGGGGTTCCAAAGGCGTTCGTTCTTCAGCTGTCCCCATAGAAGAACCCTTTTTGGTTCCAGGTAGAGCACTTCATTTGTGTCATTTGTCTATAATGTGTTCTATTCCCCTTAATTTCTATTTCATGAAGCTCTATTTGATGTGTGGACAGGTGTACCGGTGTAGACCTGATTAAGGCGGATGAGTTGAGTGTTTGGTAGATATGAAATACAATGGTGAAATCAGGTAACCAGTGAAGTAAGCCACTGTTCGTACCGATGCTAGGCCTATATTAGCGTATAATTCCAATGTAGTCTTCTGACAAAATGAATGCCAGTTAGTCAAGAATTTAGTTGCTACTGCATATCACAAGTTTATACAGTAGCATACTGATGAATCAAAGCTTTAATAGTGAATTGCTTTGAGCCAGTTTGGTACAGTAGGAAAATAATCCTGCAGCAACCGCAAATGTGAATTATTATGTGGAATATAATGAATGGACATTATTTGTAGGGGAATTATTTTTGTGGGATAAATATTGAATTTGGCCTTTACTACTATAGCCCATAGAAACTCATTGAATAACACATTTATAAATGGCAAAAAAGACAGTGAAAAAATGTATAATGTAACGATTCTCGTCTGGTGAAGGAGAAGAGGACCAAAATGCAGCGTGGTAAGTGTTCGTCATAATTTAATTGAAAACTGAACACTACACAAAATAACAACGAGGACAAAACAAAACAGTTCTGCAAGATGAACAGACACTACACAGAAAATAAACACCCACAACCAAAATGGGGAAAACAGGCTACCTAAGTATAATTCTCAATCAGAGACAACGATCGACAGCTGCCACTGATTGAGAACCATACCAGGCCAAACACAGAAATATAACAACATAGAAAAAAGAACATAGACTACCCACCCCAACTCACGCCCTGACCAACCTAACACAAAGACATAAAAAAGGAACTAAGGTCAGAACGTGACAAATAATGAGGAATAAGGTTTGGAAGTGTCTGTCCTATATCTAGAAGATGTACAAAAGCTCAGGAAATATGTATATACAGTGGGGCAAAAAAGTATTTAGTCAGCCACCAATTGTGCATATTGTGCGTATATATATATATTTTGCACATATTTAACCCCTTTTTTGGGTAGGCACAAAACTATGTCCATACTTCAATAAATATTTTTAACTGGCACATACCGGTTACCATCAGACAAGTCCTGTGACACTTGTGGGGGTCGTAGAGAACACCACGGAGAACACAAGTGTGAACCTCCCTTTTCTACTGTGGGGTCACATTAGATTGTAGCCCAAACGGATCAGATGCTACAAACAGTAGTTGGCATATCAGGTTACTGACTTCAGACGAGTCCCATGGCACTTGTGGGGGTCGTAGAGCAAAACAGAGAACCCCATCGTGTTTGTGAGAGTAGAGCAAAATGGAGAACACCATCGTGTTTGTGAGAGTAGAGCTAAACGGAGAACCCCATCGTGTTTGTGAGAGTAGAGCTAAACGGAGAACCCCATCGTGTTTGTGAGAGTAGAGCTAAACGGAGAACCCCATCGTGTTTGTGAGAGTAGAGCAAAACGGAGAACACCATCGCGTTTGTGAGAGTAGAGCTAAACGGAGAACCCCATCGTGTTTGTGAGAGTAGAGCTAAACAGAGAACCCCATCATGTTTGTGAGAGTAGAGCTAAATGGAGAACCCCATCGTGTTTGTGAGAGTAGAGCAAAACGGAGAACCCCATCATGTTTGTGAGAGTACAGCTAAACGGAGAACCCCATCGTGTTTGTGAGAGTAGAGCTAAACGGAGAACACCATCGTGTTTGTGAGAGTACAGCTAAACGGAGAACCCCATCATGTTTGTGAGAGTAGAGCTAAACGGAGAACCCCATCGTGTTTGTGAGAGTAGAGCTAAACAGAGAACCCCATCGTGTTTGTGAGAGTAGAGCTAAACGGAGAACCCCATCGTGTTTGTGAGAGTAGAGCTAAACAGAGAACCCCATCGTGTTTGTGAGAGTAGAGCTAAACGGAGAACCCCATCGTGTTTGTGAGAGTACAGCTAAACGGAGAACCCCATCGTGTTTGTGAGAGTAGAGCTAAACAGAGAACCCCATCATGTTTGTGAGAGTAGAGCTAAACGGAGAACCCCATCGTGTTTGTGAGAGTACAGCTAAACGGAGAACCCCATCATGTTTGTGAGAGTACAGCTAAACGGAGAACCCCATCGTGTTTGTGAGAGTACAGCTAAACGGAGAACCCCATCATGTTTGTGAGAGTAGAGCTAAACGGAGAACCCCATCGTGTTTGTGAGAGTAGAGCTAAACGGAGAACCCCATCGTGTTTGTGAGAGTAGAGCTAAACGGAGAACCCCATCGTGTTTGTGAGAGTAGAGCAAAACTGAGAACCCCATCATGTTTGTGAGAGTACAGCTAAACGGAGAACCCCATCGTGTTTGTGAGAGTAGAGCAAAACGGAGAACCCCATCATGTTTGTGAGAGTACAGCTAAACGGAGAACCCCATCGTGTTTGTGAGAGTACAGCTAAACGGAGAACCCCATCGTGTTTGTGAGAGTAGAGCAAAACGGAGAACCCCATCGTGTTTGTGAGAGTAGAGCTAAACGGAGAACCCCATCGTGTTTGTGAGAGTAGAGCTAAACGGAGAACCCCATCGTGTTTGTGAGAGTAGAGCTAAATGGAGAACCCCATCGTGTTTGTGAGAGTAGAGCTAAACGGAGAACCCCATCGTGTTTGTGAGAGTAGAGCAAAACTGAGAACCCCATCATGTTTGTGAGAGTACAGCTAAACGGAGAACCCCATCGTGTTTGTGAGAGTAGAGCAAAACGGAGAACCCCATCATGTTTGTGAGAGTAGAGCTAAACGGAGAACCCCATCGTGTTTGTGAGAGTAGAGCTAAACGGAGAACCCCATCGTGTTTGTGAGAGTAGAGCTAAACGGAGAACCCCATCGTGTTTGTGAGAGTAGAGCAAAACTGAGAACCCCATCATGTTTGTGAGAGTACAGCTAAACGGAGAACCCCATCGTGTTTGTGAGAGTAGAGCAAAACGGAGAACCCCATCATGTTTGTGAGAGTACAGCTAAACGGAGAACCCCATCGTGTTTGTGAGAGTACAGCTAAACGGAGAACCCCATCGTGTTTGTGAGAGTAGAGCAAAACGGAGAACCCCATCATGTTTGTGAGAGTACAGCTAAACGGAGAACCCCATCGTGTTTGTGAGAGTAGAGCTAAACGGAGAACCCCATCGTGTTTGTGAGAGTAGAGCTAAACGGAGAACCCCATCGTGTTTGTGAGAGTAGAGCTAAACAGAGAACCCCATCATGTTTGTGAGAGTAGAGCTAAACGGAGAACCCCATCGTGTTTGTGAGAGTAGAGCTAAACGGAGAACCCCATCGTGTTTGTGAGAGTAGAGCTAAACGGAGAACCCCATCGTGTTTGTGAGAGTAGAGCTAAACGGAGAACCCCATCGTGTTTGTGAGAGTAGAGCTAAATGGAGAACCCAATTGTGTTTGTGAGAGTCATAATCGTCTTGCATGTCAAACCGTTCAGACGCTGCAGACGTTTTTGTTACCAGGAAGTACTCTTTCTTTTTGTGTGAGAGAGAGAAAAACAGAGAGAGAGAGACAGAGAGAGACAGAGAGAGAGACAGCCAGCCAGCCAGACAGACAGCCAGCCAGCCAGCCAGCCAGCCAGACAGACAGACAGACAGACAGACAGACAGACAGACAGACAGACAGACAGACAGACAGACAGACAGACAGACAGACAGACAGACAGACAGACAGACAGACAGACAGACAGACAGACAGACAGACAACTGTAGGGAAGGTTACTTGATTTGGCTCCACAGTCGACTCACTGAACCCTATCTGGGACTGGCTGAAACTTGCCCGACACAGATCTAGGATCAGCTTACCCTCTTCCAATCCTAACGTTCATCATTAGTTGGGGAAACGCTAGTCTGGATCAGCATCTGGGGGTATCTTCATCCTACGCCCCCTCAGGGCTCCCATCCCTCCCTCGTCTTTACTCATGGGGTTCGGTTTGTATATGTAGCCTACAGGAGCCTGGAGGTCCTCCCATCCTAATTACCATTATCACACCCAGGGGGAACTCTAGGGATTTCACTGCTGCCGTGCAGCCGCCTCCCATAGTGTGTCATTATCACGGAACACAACACCTACCACGGAACAGTCGTCTAATCACACACACACGCACGCACGCACACGCACACGCACACACACACAGGGTTGGAAGCAGCTGTCCCCAAGCTGAGCAGAAAAAAACAGTAGTCAGCACTCCCGAAGACACAGCCAAATAGTATCCACAGATACAGTGTGTTCTTAATTCAGTGTTCTTATATCCTGACCCTGTGGAACCATGGTGTAGTAGCCACAGATACAGTGTGTTCTTAATTCAGTGTTCATGAATGTGAAATGGGACCAAAGACACATGGTACCATGATGTAAACTGAGAGAAATGTGGCTACAGTGCAGTACAAACAGTGTGAGAGAACGGATCTGTGTCAGAGTGGGTGTCAGTCCTTCTCTGTTCTCAGCAAACGTGTCAGTGTCTTAACAAACAAGGCAACACTTTATACAGAAGCAGGAACAGCCTGGTAATCAAAACTAGTACCCGTATTGCCACTCTATATTCTGTTCACAGTTATTTATTTTATTTTGCCAACCACTTCATTTAGACACACAGCATTCAAATCGGAATCTTCCAAGTAGTCATCTAGCCAACTCCATAACTCCCTCCATTGCCACAGCAAGTTATTCATAACAATTCACAAAACCAATCTAATAATCATATGCCCACAAAGATATCTACTAGGAGCACATTGTATGTTATGTAATGTGTGTGGCAGCTTCTACATACGATATGCTAATTGCCATCATGTCCGCAAAGAATGATGGCAGAAACAAAACAACAGCCAGTCACAATCATTCCAGTCTAGCAATGTGCCTGTGGATCTGCATCGACCAATCAGACTGGAATCTGTTCTTTTGTTTGGGTGGTTTTGAAGGGCTCTCTGCCCAAGCCTCATCATGCAGCCCATTCAGATATAACCCCACCTTAACTGCACAGACAATGGCTATTGAGACAAGCTGTCCGCTGATGGGACTTGTCGATAGTAAGTGGGACACTCACTCACACACACACATGCACACACACACACTGACATTGATGGGCCTGTAAAGTCAATAATCAGCTAACCCAGTCACTGAATATACAACAGAGCAACAAACTGTAACCTAGTCTATGGAGAGACATTGTCTGTCTGGTAAGGAACTGATCCAATTTACATATGATATAGTAAAGTATACAGTGGCTTGCCAAAGTATTCACCCCCTTGGCATTTTTCATTTTTTGTTGCTTTACAAACTGGAATTAAAATAGATTTTTTGGGGGGTTTGTATCATTTGATTTACACTACATGCCTACCACTTTGAAGATGCAAAATATGTTTTATTGTGAAACAAACAAGAAATAATACAAAACCCCCCCAGAAAACTTGGTATGTCTCTATAAGCTTGGTACATCTAGCCACTGGGATTTTTGTCCATTCTTCAAGGCAAAAAAACTGTTCCAGCTCCTTCAAGTTGTATGGGTTCCGCAGGTTTACAGCAATCTTTAAGTCATACCACAGATTCTCAATTGGATTGAGGTCTGGGCTGGTGCCACCACCATGCTTCACTGTGGGGATGTGGTTTTCTAGGGGTGATGAGAGGTGTTGGGTTTGCGCCAGACATAGCGTTTTCCTTGATTGCCAAAAAGCAAAGTTTTAGTCTCATCTGACCAGAGTACCTTCTTCCATATGTTTGGGGAGTCTCCCACACGCCTTTTGGCGAACACCAAATGTGTTTGCTTAATATTTTATTTCAGCAATGGATTTTTTCTGGCCACTCTTCCATAAAGCCCAGCTCTGTGGAGTGTACGGCTTAAAGTGGTCCTATGGACAGATACTCCAATCTCCGCTGTGGAGCTTTGCAGCTCCTTCAGGGTTATCTTTGGTCTCTTTGTTTCCTCTCTGATTATTAATGCCCTCCTTGCCTGGTCTGTGAGTTTTGGTGGGCGGCCCTCTTTTGGCAGGTTTGTTGTGGTGCCATATTCTTTCAATTTTTCTACAATGGATTCAATGGTGCTCTGTGGGATGTTCAAAGTTTCTGATATGTTTTTATAACCCAACCCTGATCTGTACTTCTCCACAACTTTGTCCCTGACCTGTTTGGAGAGCTCCTTGGTCTTCATGGTGTCACTTGCTTGGTGGTGCCCCTTGCTTAGTGGTGTTGCAGACCCTGGGGACTTTCAGAACAGGTGTATATATACTGAGATCATGTGACACTTAGATTGCACACAGTTGTTCTTTATATAACTAATTGTGTAATTGGTTGCACCAGATCTTATTTAGGGGCTTCATAGCAAAGGGAGTGAATACATATGCACGCACCACTTTTACGTTTAAAATATTTTTTTTTTTGGAAAGGACCTTTTTTTTTCATTTCACTTCACCAATTTGGACTATTTCGTTCTATACAGCTAATCCTGTTCTCAGGCAGCGAGGCGAACAGAGTGATGGCTTCAGACTGTAATCAGTCAAAGGATCAGATACCTACAGTTATCTGACATTAAATGGGAATTTCAGTATTTTACAACGTAGTGTTAGATGGTTCCTCACCCTGAAAGCAGACTATGTATCAAACTAAACTGTAATCTATTGTTTGGTATTCTTTAAACATTCAGTAATAACTTCAACTAACTTTAGCCAGCACTAGATAAGGGCATGCGGTCGCACCTGTCTATTGTCCTGCTGGCTCTGTCTCCATCGCTCTCTCCTTCTCTTCCTCCTCCTTAGACTCTTCACCCTGTTCTTCTCTCCTATCCATCGCTGCTGGAGCAGGGGACAAGCCCAACGGTCCCCCCGCCAAGTTCCCTTTCCTCCATTGAAAATGAATGTTCCCATGTTAGCCGAGACAGCATTCACAGTGAACACTGCAACACTGCTCACTCAGAAATCACCTTTATATTTCTGTCACGCAATCTGTAACATTTTCCACATTGAAATGACGTAGTGTACCCAGTGGGATAATGTCTGTACAGTAAAATAAAGCCCTCTCAACACACTGACTTCAGGCTCTATTCAGTCTGTATTGCTGAAACGTTACAGATTGCTTACACATCCAAGTGGGAATCATGGTATTTACCACATACAATGGGGAGAAAAATGTTAACCTGATGAGGACAGAGGGCGCTGTTTTCACTTTGGGGGAAAATCGTGCCCAATTTAAACGGCCTCGTACTCAATTCTTGCTCGTACAATATGCATATTATTATTACTATTGGATAGAAAACACTCTCTAGTTTCTAAAACCGTTTGAATTTTGTCTGTGGGTAAAACAGAACTCATTTGGCAGCACACTTTCTGACCAGGAAGTGGAAAGTCTGAAATCGATGTTCTGTTCAATGACCTGCCTATAAATGGGCATGATACGTATGACTATACGTGCACGTCATACACCTTCCCCTAGATGTCAAGAGGAAGTGAGAGAAGAAATTAGTTGATTATCTCGGTCTGAGATGGAAAGAAACCTCTTGGAACGACGTGTCCTCCATTTTCTGTTTTCTGCAAGGCGCATGGAGGGACCTGTTATTGCCTTCTGAAAAACTGTCGTTATAGGCGAATACTATCTCCGGCTTTGATTTTATTTGATACATGTCACAATATCATCGTAAAGTATGTTTTTTCAATATAGGTGTATTAGATTATTGAAATTTTTTCGGGACGTTAGGCGTGTTGCTTTGTCTGCATATGTTCAGGAAGGATAGCTTCGCGCCACTTGGCCAGTGTGCTTGCTAATTCAAGAGGGAAAAAGAACGTTCTAATACCAAACAAAGACGGTTCTGGACAAAGGACCCCTTGTACAACATTCTGATGGAAGATCACCAAAAGTAGGAACCATTTTGTGATGCTATTACATATATCTGTCGAACTGTGTACTAGTAGCTTTGCGCTCAGGTTTTGGGCATTCCCTTACCATAACTAAGTCTTATGTCGTAATGAAGATATTTTTAGAATTCTAACACTGCGATTGCATTAAGAACTAATGGATCTATCGTTTCCTATACAACATGTATTTTTTTGTAATGTTTATGAATCGCTATTTGGTCAGAATAGGTGAGAGTCTAATAGAAATATCCGCACATTCTGGGAAAAAGATGCTACGTTAGCACATTGTATAACCACTGATTTATATAATTGTATAACCAGCTCTAAATATGCACATTTTCGAACAAAACATAAGTGTATGTATAACCTGATGTTATAGGACTGTCATCTGAGGAAGGTTTATGAAGGTTAGTGAAATGTAATATCTTTTGCTGGTTTATTCGCTAACACTAACGTGCCTATTGCTATCGCTAACGTGCCTTGGTGAATGAATGCGGTAGTGTGGTAGGCTATTGTAGTAAGCTAATATAATGCTATATTGTGTTTTCGCTGTAAAACACTTAAAAAATCGGAAATATTGGCTGGATTCACAAGATGTTTGTCTTTAATTTGCTGTACACCATCGATTTTTCAGAAATGTTTTATGATGAGTATTTAGGTAATTCACGTTGGTCTCTATAATTACTCTGGCTGCTTCAGTGCTATTTTTGACGGTAGCTGTGATGGTAGCTGCAATGTAAAACTGATTTATACCTCAAATATGCACATTTTTCGAACAAAACATCGATTTCTTGTGTAACATGTTATAGGACTGTCATCTGATGAAGTTGTTTCTAGGTTAGTTTGGTTGGATCTTGGATAGTTATGTTGGTTTTGTGCATGCTACCTGTGCTGTGAAAAATGTCTGTCTTTTTTTGTATTTGGTGGTGAGCTAACATAAATATACGTGGTGTTTTCGCTGTAAAACATTTTAAAAATCGGACATGTTGGCTGGATTCACAGGATGTGTATCTTTCATTTGCTGTATTGGACTTGTTAATGTGTGAAAGTTAAATATTTCTAAAAAATATTTTTTGAATTTCGCGCTCTGGCTTTTCAGTGGAATGTGGGAGGAGTTCCGCTAGCGGAACCCCAGAGTCAGACAGGTTAACCTATTTTTTTTTACCTCTTCCACACTCATTTACAGTGAGACAGGTGAGTGAACCTGAAGCCATATTATTTCAAGAGTATTTGACAAGAGATCCTCTCTAAGCTTTACAGGAATATGACTCTGAATATATACAGCAACACCTCCCCCATTGGCATTCCGATCTCTTCTGTAGATATTATAACCATATATTGCTACCACTGTATCTTCAAAGGAATTATATAACCTCTACAGGATTGGTGTCCCCCCGCGGGATGGTTGAGCTAAAGTAGGCCTATGTTATTAGCATGAGATTGTATGTAAGAAGAACATTTCCCAGCAGATAGACATATCTGATATGGGCAGAAAGCTTAAATTATTGTTAACTTCTTATGGGTACCTGGGACGGTAGCGTCCCACCTAGTGCAAAATTCAAAAATACTCAATTCAAATATTTAACATTCTTGAAAATATATGTGTTATACATCAAAATAAAGTTTAACTTCTTGTTAATCCAGCCGCTGTGTCAGATTCCAAAAAGGCTTTACGGCGAAAGCAAACCATGCGATTATCTGAGGACAGCGCCCCGCATACAAAAGCATGAAAATCGTATTTCAACCAGGCAGGTGCGACACAAAATTCTGAAATAGCGATATAAAAAATGCCTTACCTTTGATGATCTTCGTATGGTTGCACTCACAAGACTCCAAGTTACCCAATAAATGTTTGTTTTGTTCGATAAAGTCCCTCTTTATATCCAAAAATCTCCGTTTTGTTGGCGCGTTTTGTTCAGTAATCCATTGGCTCAAAGGCAGTCACAGCAGGCAGACAAACAATCCAAATAGTATCCGTAAAGATCGTAGAAACATGTCAAACGATGTTTATAATCAATCCTCAGGTTGTTTTTAGCCTAAATAATCGATAAAATTTCAACCGGACAATAGCGTCGTCAATATAAAAGAAAAACAAGAATGGTGCGCTCTCGGTCGTGCGCAGGACACAGGTCTGGCAACTTCCCAGGGTCCACTCACTCAAAGTGGTCTTACTCCCTAATTGATCAGAATACAAGCCTGAAACAATTTCTAAAGACTGTTGACATCTAGTGGAAGCCATAGGAAGTGCAAATTGAGTCCTAAGTCAATGGATACTGTAATGGCATTCAATAGAAAACAACAAACATAAAAAAATCCCACTTCCTGGATGGATTTTTCTCAGGTTTTCGCCTGCCATATCAGTTCTGTTATACTCACAGACATTGTGTTAACAGTTTTGGAAACTATAGAGTGTCTTCTATCCAAATCTACCAATTATATGCATATCCTAGCTTCTGGGCCTGAGTAGCAGGCAAAGTTTACTTTAGGCACGCTTTTCATCCGGAGGTGAAAATAGTGCCCCCTACCCTAGTGAGGTTAATCTAACTGCACTGTCCAATTTACAATAGCTATTACAGTGAAAGAATACCATGCTATATTAATAGTATGAGGAGGGTGCAGAGTTATGAACTAATGTATTAATAAACCAATTAGGCACATTTGGGCAGTCTTGATACAACATTTTGAACAGAAATGCAATGGTTCATTGGATCGAGTAACTTTGCATATACACTGCTGCCATCTAGTGGCCAAAATTGCGCCTTGAATCCTAAGTCATATTTCGGCCTTTCTCTTGCATTTCAATTATGACGGAAAATAAACAACGCATGTTTTTTCCTTTGTATTATCTTTTACCAGATCTAATGTGTTATATTCTCCTACATTAATTTCACAAACTTCAAAGTGTTTCTTTTCAAATGCGGGCGGCTTGACCAAGTGTTGCTGATGGAGGAGCCAATGCGTCAGACACCTGAGAGATGGAGCGCAGTGGATCCGAGTCTGAGGCAGTCTTCCTGGAAGTTGAGGATCCAAGTACAAGGCAGAATCCCAGGCGGAATCCCAGGCAGAATCCCAGGCAGAATCCCAAGCGGAATCCCAGGCAGAATCCCCCTGGGAAGAAGTCCGGATAGGGGATGATGGTGCAGGAACCTCTGAAGCTAGGAGGGCAAAGCTGTTTGACAAGTGGATTTGGGTCGGGCTTCCCAATGCCAAAGAAGCCCCATTCGCCATAGGCCGCTTCCCTCCATTTGGCCTAAGGCGGGTAATGTGCTTCCATAGATGGGCGGCAGGATTGGTGACAGTATCTATCATCCATTAAATACACCAGAAGCCACGGTCCAGTCCCATTTTCCAGGGGAGTGTGAAACTTCTTTAAGGAGGGGTGCCTGGAAGGCATTGGCCTTTCACTCAAGGAGTGTTAACATGGCGGTGATACTCTCAACACACCTGTTTTCTAAGAATAGCCACTTCTTCCCTATTGTCCTCAGCGAGTAAATAATTGTTGAATCAGAACTCAGAATTCCACATTGTCCTGGAAGAGAGCATAGTAAATACAGCTCCTGCATTAAACACTCACTTTTCCCCCTGAACTGGGGAAGTGACCATGAAAAGAGACATAGCAACTGTAAAAAAATTGGGTTTTAACCATGTTTTGAGGCTATATATATATATACATAGCGTTTTTTTTTATTTGTATTTTATTTACTTTGTTTACAAACATTGGAGTACAATAAGCTTATATTTTGGGTTCAGATGGGGTATGACAGTTGAACTAAGCTCATCAGGAATTTAGTTATATTCTTCAAGAATCAATGGGTAGTCAGTCCTACATATAATTCATTTAATTTGAAAAATGTATGTAGCAACTGCTGATTGCACCTTTAAGGAAATTACCTAAATAATAACATTTCCGGCAGTTGAATGCAACAATGTTTTTTAACACTATAATTTATTTACCAGCATGATAGCTGTGCTTTTAATTTATGGTTGATAAAGCTTGTTGGCCGTTAGCCTCAATGTGTGGTAGTGGAGTAGGGGCCTGAGGGCACACACTTAACTGAGTGTGTTGTGAAATCTGTTATGAATGCATTGTAATGTTTATATAATCGTATAACTTGCCTTAATGAACTCTACTGCCTAAAACTACTTAACAATAAAAAGTCAAAGTCGTAACAGTTTTAGTTAAAAGCCCATATTTTAATTAAGCAGACTTTAACAGCTCTACACTACCAGGGTGTCGGGAGGGTTACCCGGCATTTCTAACGCCTCCTACGGCCTCCTCTCCTGCGACGCCGGGACACCCTGGGGCGGCGGCGCCTGCGGACAGGGCGGCTGCTGGATCTTCTGCGTCTTCTTGGCATTGTGATTGATAATAAGTAAGACTATGAATAAATTTTAGACGGCCGAGAATCCCTTTTATAGGGCTGGAGGTGGCAGGCGTGACGTCACCATGTGATAAATGATGATGCAATAATTATTAATAACATTTAGAATTTTGAAAACTACTAGCCTTCAGTGATGTCATAACATAGCATTAGGCAGGATGACGCAATAGTGATCTTTTTTTGTTTAGCGAATTTAACTTCTGTTCTGTTGCTTTGGCCAACCCAATGAACCGTGGTATAAAAATAAATAAATCGCTCTGGGCTTTATTAAATATAGATGATTTCCATAACAATTTGTTGCAATTAAACAATAATACTGGGTTAAGGTGCACATTTGACACCTTCTCAACACTCAAGCATTTCTTTTGAATGTTTATTTATCCAAGGTGGTAGGCTAATCCTCTTCACTGTCTTTTGCTTTGTAATTTTCAGCTATGAAGTCGTAAATACCAGTTGGATGCATTCACCGGCTTTGAAGTCATTTGTATTTGTATTTATTATGGATCCCCGAGGCAGCAGCTAGTCTTCCGGGTGTCCGGCAGAATTAATAATATATAAATAGATAATAATAGCCAAATCTGTTAGGAATAGATACAATTAAAACATTGACTCTTGTATCTGTCCCTAAAAAAACAACAACATTAAAACAATGTAGTTTTTATTTTAAACATTTACACATTCAATCATCAAGTTAGAATAGGTTTGCAATAATTTCTTAGACCTACAGTAATTTATTGATCCAACGGTTGGATTCCAAACAGCAAATAATTAATTAATACACGTTTACTATAGCTATAACATCCCACAAATATTATAGATAACTAACGAAGAGAACAGATACAGGAATATAAATTGATAGGCTATTCGTTTAAAACGTTTATAGAATAATTTAATCTATATTATAATACCGTAAGCTTCTCAGTGGCGGGATTTTCTTAATTTTAAGATAAAAAGAAGCTCATGCCACTGTGTTTTGTACTTTCGTGAATTTTTTCACGGTTTTTGTGTTTGGAATGGCACGGTTACTATGGGAGATTCAAAATGCTGTCAAAATGCAAATTATGTAAGCGTTTGTATGCCAATTTTAAATCTGTAGAATGACTTTTAACCATAATGCTATTCGACTGACTGGACAAATGACTTATTCGGCAAATGACAGGAGTGGCAAGGAGTGTCATGTTAGATAAAAATGCTGGTACCTAGGCTATTTCTAAGGTGTAAGGCAGACAGACCAGTAACTTTTATTGCCACACAAGGTGCCACCGGTGGATTCAAAACGAGTAGCCTAACAATTATTTACATGGCCGTAGTTGCATTTACAAACATATGTTTTTTTCTGTATGAAATAAATAATATGTAAACAAATGGTGACAGTGAGCAATTGACAGTGAGCAAAATAACCATAGACGGGAAGTTGACAATGGCTTATCAATAGGCATAAACACAATGTATTTCTATGGTTACAGTCCTCAAAGATTGCATTGAATCAAATTAATTAGATTGACCTCAGCCAGTAGTGCCTTTACTAAGTAATCTAGACCTAATAGGCTAATATAAAACAATAGCCTATCGTTGGTTAGGCTATTGGGTTGTTCGGGTGTTTCTTTCTTATAGACGACCTTGTCATGGGATTTTAATGAACTTGCGTGAGCAAGCTTCTTACTCGCACTTTGACTTTTTCCTCATCTGTGGTTCAAAAAACCACACATTCTTCCAAGCTCCAATGTGTGCAGCCGTAGTTCTCGTTCCTTACATCAGATGGCAGCATATTTCTGTTCTGGACTCGAGCAATGAGCTGTCCTTGGTTCTGAAATACCGCATACAGGCTCCACTCATTTTGGGAATGAGCTTATTTGTCAATCACATTTAGAATGACATATCTTATGAATTAAATACCATTTATATTTAACATATTTTATATCACATTGCTAAATAATATTAGTTTTTGTACTTTGATAAATATATATTTTGTTGTCATCATTTGAAGAGAATTACTCCCCCTCTATGTCCAATGAGATGAAACGCGTTTTCAGCTTGCAATTAATTTAAAACTAAATATCAATCGACTGAAACAAAAAACGTTTATTTTTATTTGATAAAGAAATAGTTACTCGCAATGCAGGGAACTACTTTAGTTTATTGCACAATTTGATTAGGCTACAGAGGTACACAAGAATATATAGCAAATAATGAGAACATATATATTTTTAAGTAGAAAAGAAACAGAAGAGGGAGAACCTCCGCACTTTATCTTTATTATGCAGCTATCGAAAGGACTCCACAAGGGAGAGCAGAGAAACAGAACTCCGCGGCGACCGTCTGACGTATACCTACTGCTGCTGGTAGCTTATAAATGAATTCACGTCGTCACCAGGCGCAGATCATTTGCAGGACCAGTAAGCGCCCCGACCGCCAATAAACACATGCGCACACACACACACACACTGGTACCACTACGCGTCATGCGTCCTCGGAACGAGGGTACAGGCACAGGAACTCCGATGGACCCCGGTAGAACTCACACCGGCGCCAGCACGAGGGACTGACTGAGCCTCCAGGTTCCCCATTTGGTTACCTTGTCCAGTCCTACCGGGCGCGCCTATCGGGTGTCCCATGCCCCTGACGCACTATGGATTTTATAAACAACATCAGTGACAACAGCAATTCGACCACAGACTTCCCCGACGTCGTGGATGTCATTCCAAAGTGGGGAGACAATGAGAATTCAACGGGGTCTAGAAGTGTGCCTGAGGTGGAGCTGAGTTACCAGGTGGTCACCTCTCTGCTGCTCGGCGCGCTCATCCTCTGTTCCATATTCGGCAACGCGTGCGTCGTCGCCGCCATTGCGCTGGAGAGGTCGCTCCAGAATGTGGCCAACTATCTGATCGGCTCGCTAGCCGTCACGGACCTCATGGTATCAGTTCTGGTACTACCCATGGCAGCCCTCTACCAAGTCCTGAACAAATGGACTCTGGGACAGGAGATATGTGATATATTCATCTCCCTGGACGTGTTGTGCTGCACGTCGTCCATTCTGCATCTGTGCGCAATTGCCCTGGACAGGTACTGGGCTATCACGGACCCCATAGACTATGTGAA
Source organism: Salvelinus alpinus (assembly GCF_045679555.1). Lineage (NCBI taxonomy): Eukaryota > Metazoa > Chordata > Actinopteri > Salmoniformes > Salmonidae > Salvelinus > Salvelinus alpinus. The sequence continues at coordinate 15,073,538 of NC_092104.1, read as the reverse complement.
CAAAAGGACACCCAGGCGAGCCGTGCTGTTAATCAGCGTGACTTGGCTGATTGGGTTCTCAATCTCCATCCCTCCAATGTTAGGCTGGAGGAAAGCCGAGGACAGGGCGAACCCGGACGCCTGCACCATCAGCCAGGACCCAGGTTATACCATCTACTCCACGTTCGGAGCATTTTACATCCCTCTTATCCTCATGCTGGTCCTCTACGGGCGGATATTCAAGGCAGCCAGGTTCCAGGTTTGGAAAACTGTAAAGAAATCGGAAAAGGCAAAAGTGTCGGACAAGTGCTTGGCCGTGTCGCCGGCTATTTCCCACAAGAAGATCAATGGAGAGGCGGGGGGCAAGAATTGGAAGCGCAGTGTGGAACCTACATTCAACTCCCCGTGCGTAAACGGCTCGGTGAAGCACGGGGAGGACGGCGAGTCGTTGGAGATCATAGAAGTGACCAACAATTCTAAGAACCACCTTCCTCTCCCCAACACTCCACAGTCCTCACAAGGCTTTGAGAACAGGAACGAAAAGAACACGGAGGCTAAGAGGAAAATAGCTCTGTCCAGGGAGCGGAAAACGGTAAAGACGCTCGGTATCATCATGGGCACTTTTATTTTCTGCTGGCTGCCGTTTTTCATCGTGGCGCTGGTCTTGCCTTTCTGTGCGGAGAGTTGTTACATGCCAGAGTGGCTGGGCGCCGTCATCAACTGGCTGGGCTATTCGAACTCTCTCCTAAACCCCATAATTTATGCCTACTTTAACAAAGACTTCCAAAGTGCTTTCACTAAGATCATAAGATGCAAATTCCACAGACCGTGAGACATTTAGTCGTAAAGTGTTAGCGTTAACTTCATTCCAATGAGTTAATGAAACACAAAAAATAAACATGTTATTTTCAGGGACAGTAGCCTACGGTGTCAATTAGAAACAGAATAGCCTACGGCACATATACAGTGAGGCGTGGAGAGAGACAGGAAGTATATTTGCATATGCTGTGTAAGCTGCTCCTGTCTAGCATATTCGATATTGTAAATATCTGCGAGGCATCGTATTCCCATGCAAGATGTGTCATTCAAATACAATGTTCTGAATTCATGCATTGCCATCCACGAGACACGCGCGCTGCGTTGCGACTACGACGCGAGGGTTTCTGTCCTAGATCACACCAAGCTTTGTAGCACTGAAACAATAAAAACGATCGAAAAACTACAACTTCTGATTGTAACGTCTACTCTTTGCGCACAAACCGAGGAAAGCGTTCAATGACATTTGTAAAAAGAAAGAAAAGGAAGAAATATGACGAGTTTATTTCCAAAACGCTATATTCATATATTTTCTCACATTTGTGTTTTTTTCATTTAAAAAAGGATTGCGTACTGGCACCATCATGTGTGTGTAAAATATGACTGTCCTTTGGATTATTGGATTTTAAATGTGTTTTTTGCAAAACGCTATATATCCATCCATTGTTTAGCTGGAATGGAATGTTCTATCCTGTATATTTGATTGTGATATGTGGTTGTCTCACCTAGTTATGTGAAGATGAAGGCACTTACTGTAAGTCACTCTGGATAAGAGCATCTGCCAAATGACAAAAATGTCAAATGTAAATGTTTTACATACAGATAACATATTACTCTATTTAATTATTTTTTTGATTTTTTTTTAAATATTGATGTCACAAATGTATCATTTATACAGTCCTTTATTAAACATGTAGTTATTTGTTACATTTGACTGTGTACAACCTAGCAGTACTACTTATTTCTGATAGTGAGGCGGATATATGAAACCACCAAGTGATAAAAGATAAACAAATACATGTCTGTCATTGAACAACCCCATGCCATGATTAGATAATGAAAAAATACACCTATTTCTTTCATATTTTATTTCAACAATAAAAGCTAATTTACAAACTTTTCTGAAAATGGATATATAGCGTTTTGTATGAAATTTCATATTTTGAGATTAAATTATCTGAGTATAATCTGTTATTCTGGAATTATTTAATTTCACGAATGGAGAGGTCAACTCTTTACGCAATGTTGAATGAATCATAGATCTAATACAGACACAGACAGTATAGTATATATTGGACTGAATATGAAGTGGATTTGGGAGGTGTGAGATATTTATGTTAGTGGGTGAGAGAGCTATGTACGGGTATTGTATTGATCTGATGATAGTGGGTGAGAGAGCTATGTGCACAGTAAAGAGGTATTGAGTTAAACAGTTCCAACTTCTATCAACTCTATCTAAGGCAAAATGAGATGTACAATTTTTAAAAACGGAAACAGTTAAGATATGGTGTCAAGGACTGGATCTTTCTGCCACGCACGCACGCACGCGCACACGCACGCACGCACGCACGCACGCACGCACGCACACACGCACACACGCACACACGCACACACGCACGCACACACGCACACACGCACACACGCACACACGCACACACGCACACACACACACACACACACACACACACACACACACACACACACACACACACACACACACACACTCAGTGTTTACAGAAGAAGGCAGGGGCTTTGGTTCAGGGGTAGCTGTAAATGGAAACTAAAGCTTGAGGCACCTTGAAATGCATTCCAATAAAGATTCTAACCACATACAGAAATACGTTACATGGATTCTAACCACATACAGAACTACGTTACATGGATTCTAACCACATACAGAAATACGTTACATGGATTCTAACCACATACAGAAATACGTTACATGGATTCTAACCACATACAGAAATACGTTACATGGATTCTAACCACATACAGAAATACGTTACATGGATTCTAACCACATACAGAAATACGTTACATGGATTCTAACCACATACAGAAATACGTTACATGGATTCTAACCATACATGTAAATGCATTATGTAGACCAGAACCTTTCATATAAATATGAAACAGATCCTAAAGTTATCCAGAAATGCATTGCTTTCAAATCGCAAACTCTATGGCACCTGAATAGAATACAACAGAGAAAGACAGAAAAAGAGAAACAGTGGGATAGGTTACACATTATCTTACAGAACCATCACTGACTCCCAGCAGGCATCACAGCTCTCTGGTCTAGAAGCAATGATCATGACGTGGGTGCAGGTGGTAGACTGGAGAAGCATGGATCATGTCTATCCCCCCCCCCCCCCCCCCCGATGCAACCTGAAGAAAATTAAGACAATTGACATCATTGCAGGCAACAGAGATATGGCATGACTTGCTCTTTTAATTACGGTTTATTTTGTCATATGTTAGCTGTCACTAATAATGAAAATATACACCTGACTTCAGAACAGTGGAGTAACTTTCCCTAACTTTGGGGATATACTATATCAAATCAAATTGTATTAGTCATATGCGCCGAATATAACAGGTGTAGTAGACCTTACAGTGAACTGCTTACTTACGAGCCCTTAACCGACAGTGCAGTTAAAAAAAATACAGATAAGAATAAGAGATCAAAGTAACAGGTAATTAAAGAGGAGCAGTAAAAAATGATCTTATATACAGGGGGGTGCCGGACCAGAGTCAATGTGCAGGGGCCCCGGATAGTTGAGGTAGTATGTACATGTAGGTAGAGTTAATTAATTAATTAAAGTGGCTATATGTCCTCATCATGTTGCCACCAGGGTTTAAACTACTCTAAGGGGTACCCTGCAATGGTGAGCTCTCACGGACTTTCCTGGAGGTGACTGCTTATTGAAAAACATATCCAAGTTCAACTTTAATGACGAGAGCTGGCTGTCTTCTCCACAACACTCATAGAAGTGACACATGGTCTTAGTTATTATGGGGTTACGCTGATGTGTTCAAATCCAATCCAATTTTATTCATTACATACTTGGTAAACAACAGGTGTAGACTTGCAGGGAAATGCTTACTTACGGGCCCTTCCCAACAATGCAGAGAGAAGGAAAATAGTGAAATTATAGAAAAAGAAAACACATAATAACAAAAGTAATAATAAATACATTATGTACAAAAAAAGTTATGATCAACGCAAAAACACACAACACAGCAGAATTGGTCAGGAACCCGTAAAATGTCTGCTATCCATTGCAGCGCCATTCTCTTGTTATGGGAATGTCCAGCTACCCCATGGACGTTGTCGTCGTTCTGTGCTTACTGGGGTGTAGCCTGCAGTGTATGCCCGCAATGGAATTTTATGAATGCCCATCCATGTGGTAGGCCTACCGTTTGTAAAACAGGCAGTGTATTATATTTGTGTCTACAATCAACTGGTACAAGTAGATTTTGATATGACTATGGGGGGAAAATGACCCTATGAGGGTGTTGTGCCTGGCCTTAGTGGATTTGGGCGGTATGAGATATTGATGTTAGTGGGTGAGAGAGCTATGTACGGGTATTGTATTGATCTGATGTTAGTGGGTGAGAGAGCTATGTACGGGTATTGTATTGATCTGATGTTAGTGGGTGAGAGAGCTATGTACGGGTATTGTATTGATCTGATGTCAGTGGGTGAGAGAGCTATGTACGGGTATTGTATTGATCTGATGTCAGTGGGTGAGAGAGCTATGTACGGGTATTGTATTGATCTGATGTCAGTGGGTGAGAGAGCTATGTACGGGTATTGTATTGATCTGCACAGTAAAGAGGTATTGAGCTAAACAGTTCCAACTTCTATCAACTCTATCTAAGGCAGAATGAGATGTACACACACACAGACACACACACACACACACACACACACACACACACACACACACACACACACACACACACACACACACACACACACACACACACACACACACACACACACACACACACACACACACACACACATACACACACAGGTTACAGAAGCAGGCTTTGGAACGGGTTTAGAGGTAGCTGTCAATGGTAAGAAACATTTGAGGCACCTTATTGTACCAGGTAATATGTAGAATATCGGAGGACCATGAATGTAAGAAGAAACCTTAGGTGCTGGCTTAAGGCCCATAGCAACTGCTACAGAATGTCCGATCAGAACAAGAATGAGGCGGATGTCCAGGTTAAGGGGGGTTTAAATGGATCCAGTCCATGGGAGGAAATTGTCAGCAGGAGGAAAAAACAGGTAGTGCTCACCAGGATGGGAAAAGCACGTTTCTGACCACAAGGTGTGCTGGGGTCCTACACTAACTGGAAGCTAGGCCGCTGATAGGCTGAACGAGATGTGGTGATAAGTAATTGGCATGACCTTGACCAATATGACAAAAGTGGGGGTCCTCTGAATAGGAGACTGAGCTGCCTGACTAGAACTAACTAGAAGGGATGGCTAGAGTCAGCTGACTGATGTTGGCTGTTTTAACAGAAAGCGAGAGATGACGTAGCTAGTACTCTTATCTGGAGAGTGTTCCACATTGAGGTTCAAACCTCCCATCCTCTCTGTTGGTGTTCTCCACCTGTCATAGTGCCCAACACCCGCTTTCTGCTCTCTTCCGCCCGCGCATCTCTCTGTTCAAACACGACACACACTCCTGATCATGTAGCAACTTCTGACAGGCAGGAATGACAGGCTTGGGTTTCGCCAAAAACTATTTTGTCTCTGCAAAGGCTTTTCAAACTTCTAACAAAACACACCGTTCACTAAACTTTAGTTCAAAGAGCAGACTCTCTCTTTGTTGGTTGCCTTTTTGGTTCTTTAGAGGACCATTTAGAGGATCACAATATCTTACTTAATCTAGACAATGTATCTCAATCCCTCCCAAAAGCTCTGAAGGTCACAGACATATTCAGCTCCATCTCAAGTTATAAAGTAAATCTAACCAAATCAGCCCTACTGCCTCTCAAGACCCCGATGGAGGACTCCATCTCTACTTATGAATCCCAATCGTTTCCCATTTTAAATCTTTGGGAATAGATAAATTTCCTTCCTTAGATAAAACCATTGCCAAAAACTTTAACAGAACGCTCAAATCAATTCAATTTGAACTCAGTAGATGGACTAATATCCCAGTTGCTTTAACTGGCAGAATATCTATTGTCAAAATGAATATGTTGCCATGGCTGAATTTCTGTAGTTCAATGCTTCCCTTGTTTCCCTCTTCTGGCTATTGGGATGAAATCCATAGTGAGGTTTCAAAATGTATATGGCAAAGTTAGCGAGGCTGGACAAAATTAACAAACTTGCAAAGAGGGAAATATGTAGGAGAATTATCCAAATGTGGATAATGTGGATAATGCACCTGTAATGCCCCCATCAAAAAATAACAAAACAAATAAAAATTAAGTAAAAAAATTAAACAGTGACATCAAAACCACTCAAAACAAAACAGCATCTCTGAACCCACCTGAGGAAAAGCCTCCTAATAAAAAATGACTCAAGTAAAAGTGAAAGTCACTTTTACTTGAGGTTTTAAGGTTTTAAATATACTTAAGTATCAAAAGTAAATGTAACTGCAAAAAAATACTTAAGTTTCAAAAGTAAAAATAAAAGTATAAATAATTTCAAATTGGTTATAATAAGCAAACCAAATGACATTGTTAAAACATTTTTTAATCTACATATAGCCAGGGATACACTCCAACACTCCAGTCCGCCAGATCAGAGGCAGTATGGATGACCAGGGATGTTCTCTGTTTAGTGAGTCCTCCAGATCAGAGGCAGTATGGATGACTAGGGATGTTCTCTGTTTAGTGAGTCCTCCAGATCAGAGGCAGTATGGATGACCAGGGATGTTCTCTTGATAAGTGTGTGAATTGGACCATTTTCCTGTCCTGCTAAGCATTCAAAATGTAATGAGTACTTTTGAGTGTCAGTGGATTAAAAAGTACAATATATTCTTTAGGAATGTAGTAAAGTAAAATTACAAGTTATCAAAAATATAAATAGTAAAGTAAAGTACAAATACCCCCCAAAACTACTTATATAGTACTTTAAAGTATTTTTTACTTAAGTACTTTACACCCCTGCCAATAAACAAGTTTTGTTGATTTCCATTGACTCTGATTAGGCCTTACAAGAAAGGCCTTACTTCCTCATTCCTCTTGCCTTATATTGCAGATGTCTAGCTCTCCATCGCAGAAGGTGCTAGGTTTTGTGAGTGAGATCCTAAACTACTATTCAAGCAGATGAAGGGGGCTGATGAAAGACGTTGGTGTGATGAATGTAAAATCTATTGGCCAACAGACAGCGAAGGGAGAAATGAGGCAGGACATTTCCTTAAGAGAATCAAAGAGAACATTGGAAGCACAATCAGAAGCATTCACAGCTCATGGTTTCTGATATAACAACCTATAAGAATCCAACTGTCTAAATGATGATGTATTATACTGTGGTTACTAGAAGGATTTACTAGGCTATGTTACTGTAACTCTGGAAGTTTTCACTTTGAATTTAGATAGAGGTCCATGAAGAGCGTATCTGTATGTTTCAAGCATGGTCAAAGTCAAGGATCAGGACCAACCTGCACGGCATCTGGTTAGCACTCTGCAGCTAGAGGAAGGATAAAGAGGAGGAAGACTAGTAGGGATCAGATATGACTGGTTTTAATGGAGTGGTTGAATAAAGGGACATTTCTGTGTAGTATGAACCTGATGTAAGGGGAAGAGTGTGTAAGGAAGTCATTACAGTATATACTGCAAGTCTTTGTTTACGGGTTACAGATGGTTCTCTTCTCATTTGTTTTGCAGACAGCTTGCTTTTAGAACCTCTCTCTTTTTGGGGCATTTTTGCCATATTTTTTTACTGCTGTTTTTAAGTTCCACTTTTTGTAACATTGTGGTTGGGGTTGGAGTTTGTCACCTTTTCAGAATTCTTCTAGACATCAGTTAGAAGTAAGCCTCCGTTCTTTACTCACAGGGGCAAGGTCCTATATTTGTACTTTTCTTAGCTGGAACAGGATTGGGTTTCCTCAAGGTTGGGAGTTAGGGAATTCATAGGGTAGTAGACTCATTGTAAAGGGTTTTTGCTTTAATAAAAAATAGGCAGTGGATTTCCTCTTGAGGGGCTACTGCTCGAAATAGAACAGAAAGCTTCCTGTCTTTGTTACAGTGAAATAGAACAGAAAGCTTCCTCTCATTGTTACAGTGAAATAGAACAGAAAGCTTCCTCTCTTTGTTTTAGTGAAATAGAACAGAAAGCTTCCTCTCTTTGTTACAGTGAAATAGAACACAAAGCTTCCTCTCTTTGTTACAGTGAAATAGAACAGAAAGTTTCCTCTCTTTGTTACAGTGAAATAGAACAGAACGCTTCCTCTCTTTGTCACAGTGTGGGTTTATGCTTGGGGTGTCTATAGAATGTCTTAGGATGTTAGACTAAGACTGACATGTTGAATACACCTTTCATCTTGTGGGACACTAAGACCCATCACGGTGAGTAACTCCAGGTACACAGGTAAAGGGTTTCTGGTGTGCACCCGTGGGTGTAAAGACAATATTTATTTAATGATAACAGTTGCAGAGCGGAGAAAGTATACTCACCACTCAAGTTCCCCGGTTTTTATAGTCCTAGGAGAGCCTGATGAACTATGGGTCACCCTACCTCTGAGGTGGACATCCCGCTGAGTGGTTTAAAAACAAGTTTCTCCCACCCCAGCTGTCGGCCGCCGAGTGCTAAGCCGGCACCGCGGTTGGTATCAGCGGGTCACTAGGATCGGGACTGGGCCTGAAGGGCAACATCCGTAGGTAATAGGCCTGAAGCAGGGGGAACCTAGGCTAGCTCATTAATCTCAAGGGAGAGGCGTACTGTTGAGTAATGTGAATGGACAGCAGCAGTGCAGGCCCTGTGGCAGAGTCTAAGTCTGCCCATTAGTCTCTGTCACAGACGAGCATAGGCCTGCTGATCTAAAGGATAAGAGCTGCTTCACACTTCATCATCCACATACAGGCCTTGCAGAAGAGCCTCATTAGATAAGCACCACTCAGATTGATGGCTAAGGCATATGTAATGTTTATCTGACCACTCCACTTTAATAGATAGATCCACACTTACACATAGTACACTGCACAGCAGTGGTCACCAACTTTTCCTGAGTCAAGATCCCTTTCAGAGTCAAAATCATTTCCTGAGTCAAGATCACATTCAGAGTCCAGATCACTTCTTGAGTTAAGATCACTTCCTGATTCAAGTTCACTTCCTGAGTCAAGATCACTTCCTGAGTCAAGATCACTTCCTGAGTCAAGATCACTTTCAGAGTCAAAATGCAAGTTGAGATCTACCACTGAGACTCAAGTCTCTGCATTATTTCTGCCTCACGCACCAATTAACTTCTCTAGGGTAGGGGGCAGCATTTGGAATTTTGGATGAAACGCATGCCCAAATTAAACTGCCTGTTTCTCGGGCCCAGAAGATATGATATGCATATAACTGGTAGATTTGGATAGAAAACACTCTAACGTTTCCAAAACTATTAAAATAGTGTCTGTGAGTATAACAGAACTGATTTGGCAGGTGAAAACCTGAGAAAAATCCATTCAGGAAGTAGTTTTTGTTTTTGTTTTATAGTTTTCTATTCAATGCCATTACAGTATCCATTGACTTAGGACTCAAATTGCAGTTTCTATGCATTCCAGTAGATGTCAACAGTCTTTAGAAAGTGTTTCAGTCTTGTATTCTGAAAAATTAGGAAGTAAGAGCAGTCTGAATGAGTGGACCCTAAAGTTTCACAGAGCTTTTTCTTGCGCACAACCGAGAGAGTGCGTTTCTTGTTTACATTTTTTATTGACAACGTTATTGTCCGGTTGAAATATTATCGATTATTTAGGCTAAAAACAACCTGAGGTTTGAATATAAACATCGTTTGACTTGTTTCTATGAACTTTACGGATACAAATTGGATTTTTTTGTCTTCCTGTTTTGACTGCGTTTGAGTCTGTGGATTACTGAAGAAAACGCGCGAACAAAACTGAGATTTTTGGGTATAAAGAGACTTTATCGAACAAAAGGAACATTTATTGAGTAAATGAATGTCTGATGAGTGCAACCATATGAAGATCATCAAAGGTAAGGGATTCATTTTATCTCTATTTCTAAATTGTGTAACTGATCTATCTGGCTGGCTACTGTTTGTAATGATTTGTCTAGTGGGCTATGTTCTCATAATCGTAAGGTATGCTTTCGCCGTAAAGCATTTTTTAAATCTGACACCGTGGTTGGATTCACAAGAAGTTAATCTTTAAACCTATGTAAAATATGTTTTGTTTTCTGAATTTTTATAATGAGTATTTCTGTATTTGAATTTGGCGCCCAGCAGTTTCACTGGCTGTTGAAGAGGTGGGACGCTACCGTCTCACGTGCCCAAGAGAGGTTAATGTTGTAACTCCTATGACCAGAGAAAGTGAAATATTCCTTGATATTAAAAAAGCCATAAGCCACTAACAATAAAAACGCAAGCTTATTGGAACACTTTGCTATAGTCAGTCATTGCAGCTGCAGTGCTGGTTGTAGCGTGAGTAGAAGTAGGGAGAACGCACATTTTATGACTTATAAAAGTGTTGAACAAAGTGTTGACAGGGACAAAAAATAACTGAAACATGAACCTAATCATAAAAACAGCAGCTCTTTGCTGTATTGGTTGAGTCTCTCTCTACTCATGGTTTTATAAAAAGTTTTGAAATCTCACAATATGTACTTTGCTGTGCGTTCAAGGCTTCTTTTTACCTATGGCTCGAGGAAACTGTACAGACACGGTGATCTGAGCTATCTGATTTGCCAGCGGTAGGCCTATAGGTGCACTTGATTTGTTCTCTGGGCCTGCCGGGTAGGTGGAGTTCTACCTTCAGACACATGAAATGGTTGAAAATGGGAACACTTTGTCTTCACAGCGCTAGGACTGCTGAATCAAGTGCACCTACTGCCAACAGTGCCAAAACAAATATGAAAAATATGAATGCAAGGATTTATCGTTGTTTAAAAAAGAAAATTTGGTGATTGACTAGGAATGCCTTGGAGATCAACGAGTCGATTGCGATCGTGATCGGTTGGTGACCACTGCTGTACAGGCATGCACAAACACACATGCATGCAGGAAATACAAACACACACTTACAAATCTATATACACTGTGTGTGTGTGTGTCTGTGTGTGTGTGTGATAATGCAAAATATGATGTGATGAACAGTGGCAGTCAGACTGTTTAGGAACAATTTGGCTAAATAAGTCTAACAAATGGTATTGCTAAACTCATGTGCTCAGTATGGCAGTAATCCAGCCCTGCTGTGGACCACTGTCAGTTAAAATAGCAGATTAAAAACTCTACGGGGAGAGCGCAGTACGAAATCAGATTCAAAACAGTTTACTCTCTCTCATATCACGCTCTCCTCTTTGGTCCTCCTCTCTAACTTTCTTCCCATTGATTCACTCTTTCCTCTCTCTCTCCATCCTTCTTTCTCTCTCCCTCCTCTCTGCATCTTTCTCATTCACTACCCTTTTAACAGTCTCTCTCTTTCTCTCTCTATATATTTCTAGTTCTCTCTTAATATCTCTATATTTTTCTAGTTGTCTCTCTCTATCGCTATATTTTTCTAGTTGTCTCTCTCTATATCTCTTTATATTTCTAGTTGTCTCTCTCTCTATCTCTATATTTTTCTAGTTGTCTATCTCTATATATTTCTAGTTGTCTCTCTCTATATCTCTATATATTTCTAGTTGTCTGTCTCTTTCTATCTCTATATTTTTCTAGTTGTCTCTCTCTATTCGCCTAATTCTGGAACGTCACAGTGATCGCGATGAGTTAGCTGCAATTGTGTTTCTATTTCCGGCAACATTCGCGCGACGCTAGCGCATGCTAGAGGCGGGAGGCAAAAGAGGCCAAAGTGGTACTTTTACTTGAGAGCTTGATAGTTTTACACTGACAGAACCGCACAAAATCCTAAAATCGATCAACATGACAAGCATTATATGTTCAGTACGAGGCTGTCACAATAATTGGATGAAGAGGAGGCAGTTTTTACAACAAAAATGTTTTGAACACCAACCTCTACGACCTGCACCCACCTCCTAAAGACAGTCTTTGCGGCTCTGGCTCAAAGCGTTGAACCTAAAGGAACCACCAAAACGTCCCTTTGTGTGCTCCTACCACTTCTCTGACAAGAAGCCTACAGTGGAGCATCCTTACCCAGAAAAATGGCTTGGCTATGATGCTCCACTCGTGAAGAAGCTTCGGGCGTTGGTCAGGCAGTCATCAGTGACAGGTAAACGCTTGAGCAGTTTGCCTGCTCTCATTGTGTCTCCCTCTTGCTCTTGTATCTAAGCACAGTCTCATAATAGCACAATTTATCTCCTCTACAGCTCAATAAAAAAATCCTATTTTATATATGCTTAATTATTATGATTATTAAATATTATTAGGAGCGTTCATGCAGTATTGTGTTTTATTGTATGGTTTTGACCATTGACTTGTTTAACAAGCCATACTAATTTCTTAACAGATGACAGGCTCAAGTGTTCACCAAATTGAAAATGGGATTTGGCCAACACAGATAGAAGGAATGGATATGCCTTCAGAGAAGGATTCCCAAACCCAATGGGAAGACCCATCTCTAAGTGATCACAAATACAGCTCAGGTGATCATGTAAAGCCCACTACCTGTGAGGCAGGGACACAGTGCCCAGAAGCACCTCTACAAAACCATGCTAAGGAACGAAGCACTCTGTCAACTGCATACAGGCTTGTCTCTTGCTGCCTTTTGTACCCTGGCGGAACATCTTCTACCCCTCTACAAAGGCAGCTTTCAGTTAGACTTGACAGACCAACTTTCGATGACACTGATGAAGCTGAAGCTCAACTTGCTGCAGCAGTACCTTGCAGAAAGGCTTGGTGTTTCCCGGAGTATTGTCAGTCGAGTGATTAGTTATTGGATTGACGGAAGAGAATCTGAGGGAGTACATTCCATGGTTGCCAAGGGAGACCATCCGTACTACAATGTGACAATGTTTTAAGGACAACTACCCAGGAAATCAAATCAAATCAAATTTTATTGGTCACATACACATGGTTAGCAGATGTCAATGCGAGAGTAGCAAAATGCTTGTTCCTCTGGTTCCGACTACACAGTAATATCTAACAAGTAATCTAACAAATTCACAAGAACTACCTTATACACACAAATACACACAAATGTAAAGGGAAGAATAGAATATGAGCGATGGCGTGCGGCATAGGCAAAATGCAGTAGATGGTATAGAATACAGTATACACATATGAGATGAGTAATGTAGGACATGTAAACATTATTAAAGTGGCGTTATTTAAGGTGAATAGTGATACCTTTATTAAGTCCATTTATTTAAGTGGCCAGAGATTTGAGTCAGTATGTTGACAGCAGCCTCTCTATGTTAGTGATGGCTGTTTAACAGTCTGATGGCCTTGAGATAGAAGCTGTTTATCAGTCTCTCGGTCCCAGCTTTGATACACCTGTACTGACCTCGCCTTCTGGATGATAACAGGGTGAACAGGCAGTGGCTCGGGTGGTTGTTGTCCTTGATGATCTTTTTGGCCTTCCTGTAACATCGGGTGCTTTAGGTGTCCTGGAGGGCAGGTAGTTTGCCCTCGGTGATACACTGTGCAGACCGCACTACCCTCTGGAGAGCCTTGCGGTTGAGGCGGTGTAATTGCCGTATCAGACGGTGATACAGCCCGACAGGATGCTCTCGATTGTGCATCTGTAAAAGTTAGTGAGTGTTTTAGATGACAAGCCAAATTGCGCCTTCTTCACCACGCTGTCTGTATGGGTGGACCATTTCAGTTTGTCCGTGATGTGTACGCCGAGGAACTTAAAACTTTCCACCTTCTCCACTACTGTCCCGTCTATGTGGATGGGGGAGGGGGTGCTCCCTCTGCTGTTTCCTATAGTCCACGATCATCTCCTTTGTTTTGTTGACCTTGAGTGAGAGGTTATTTTCCTGACACCACACTCCGAGGGTCCTCACCTCCTCCTTGTAGGCCGTCTCATCGTTGTTGGTAATCAGGCCTACCACTGTAGTGTCGTCTGCAAATTTGATGATTGATTTGGAAGCGTTCATGGCCATGCAGTAATGGGTGTACAGGGAGTACAGGAGAGGGCTAAGAACGCACCCTTGTGGGGCCCCAGTGTTGCGGATCAGCAGGGTAGAGATGTTGTTTCCTACTTTCACCACCTGGGGGCGGCCCGTCAGAAAGTCCAGGACCCAGTTGCATAGGGCGGGGTCGAGACCCAGAATCTCGAGCTTATTGACGAGTTTGGAGGGTACTATGGTGTTAAATGCTGAGCTGTAGTCAGTGAACAGCATTATTCCTCTTGTCCAGATGGGATAGGGCAGTGTGCAGTGTGATGGCGATTGCATCGTCAGTGGACCTATTGGGGTGGTAAGCAAATTGGAGTGGGTCTAGGGTGTCAGGTCGGATGGAGGTGATATGCTCCTTCACCAGTCTCTCAAAGCACTTCAAGATGACAGAAGTGAGTGCTACAGGGTGATAGTCATTTAGTTCAGTAGCTTAGCTTTCTTTGGAACAGGAACAAGGGTGGCCATCTTGAAGCATGTGGAGACAACAGACTGGGACAGGGATTGGTTGAATATGTCCTTAAACACACCAGCCAGCTGGTCTGCACATGCTCTGAGGATGCGGCTAGGGATGCCGTCTGGACCGGGAGCCTTGCGAGGGTTAACACGTATAAATGTTTTACTCACGTTGGCCATGGAGAAGGAGAGCCCACAGGCTTTGGTAGCTGGCTGTGTCAGTGGCACTGTTTTGTCCTCAAAGCGAGCAAGAAGTTGTTTAATTTGTCTGGGAGCAAGACGTCGTTGTCAGCGACGGGGATGGTTTTCTTTTTTAAATCCGTGATTGACTGTAGACCCTGCCACATACTGTACGTCTAGTGTTTGCGACATTGAATTGGGACTCTACTTTGTCTCTATACTGACGCTTTGCTTGTTTGATTGCCTTGCGGAGAGAATAGCTGCACTGTTTGTATTCAGTCATGTTTCCGGTCGCCTTGCCATGATTAAAAGCGGTGGTTCGCACTTTCAGTTTTGCGCGAATGCTGCCATTAATCCACGGTTTCTGATTAGGGAAGGTTTTAATAGTCACAGCGGGAACGACATCTACGATGCACTTGCTAATAAACTCGCTCACCGAGTCAGCGTATACATCAGTGTTGTTATCTGAGGCTTTCCGGAACATATCCCAACTATAACTGAAGATAATTCTCTTGGAAGATCATGCGGTCGGGATTTGATTGTAAGGAATTCTAGGTCAGGTGAACAAATGGACTTGAGTTCCTGCATGTTGTTGTGAAAAAAAAAAAAAAAAAAAAAATAAATAAAAATAAAAATGTAATAAAATGTATGCACTCTACTGTAAGTCGCTCTGGATAAGAGCGTCTGCTCTTGGCCGGTAGGGATATCCTTGTCTCAGTATGTAAAAATGTAATAAAATGTATGCACTCTACTGTAAGTCGCTCTGGATAAGAGCGTCTGCTAAATGACTAAAATGTAAATGTAATGTAAAAAAATGTGATTACACCATGAGTAGTTAATCATAAGGCATACACCCCCGCCCTTCTTCTTACCAGAGAGATGTTTGTTTCTGTCGGCACGATGCGTGAAGAAACCGGGTGGCTGTACCGACTCTGACAACGTATCCCTAGTGAGCCATGATTCTGTGAAACAGAGAATATTACAATCTCTGATGTCTCTCTGGAAGGCACTCATGCCCTAATTTCATCCACCTTGTTATCTAGAGATTGGACGTTGGCGAGTAATATGCTCGGAAGCGGTGGATGGTGTGCTCGCCTTCTGAGTCTGACCAGTAGGCCGCTCCGTCTGCCTCTCCTGTGGCAACCACGTTGTTTTGGGTCAGCCTCTGGGATAAGATTGCATGTCCAGGGTGGAGGTCCAGACAAAGCATCCACATCGGGAAAGGCGTATTCCTGGTCGTAATGATGGTGAGTTGACATCGCTTTTATATCCAATAGTTCTTCCCGGCTGTATGTAACAACACTTGAGATTTTCTGGGCTAACAATGTAAAAAATAATCCATAAAAAAACAAATAACTTCATAGTTTTCTAAGGACCTGAAGCGAGGTGACCATCTCTGTCGGTGCCATCTCACAAATGCAACCTGCTTTATTGATTGCTCAGAAACTGCTTTACAGAAGTGCAAGAATTTGGATTCAAGGGTGGAGTCATTCAGCCATTACTACGCCCAGAACACTATCATATACCTGTTGGCCATTGCACCTTGTGGTCTGGTGATGTTCATCTACTTAGCATATGGAGGTAGTTGTAGCGACAAATATATAACATCGGATCCTGGGTCCCTGGAGTACCTCTGTCCATGTGATGAGGTCATGGCTGACCGGGGCTTCACAATCCGTGATCTGCTACACGAGAGGAAGGTCAAATGAACAATTCCAGCCTTCACAAAAAGAGACGCACAGCTGTCAGAGGAGGACACCACATGTACAAGACAGATAGCTAACGTGAGGGTTCATGTGGAACGCGTAATTTAAAGGCTCAAACGGTTTAGAATCATCTCACAAACAGTGTCAATCAACCTCTCATCTATAATGGACAAAATACTTTGAATCTGTGCTCCCCTGTGTAACCTGCGTGCTGATATCAATCATGAAGATGCTGAATTAACTGACTAGTCAAATGTCATTTTCAAGGTCGATTTCCCAATATGAATTAAAGTTGTCAAAAGTTACGTTAAATAAATGTCAATTCATTCTATAACAACTCAACTTAATTATTTGTTTTACATACTCATTAACATTAATCAAAAACAAAGCCATACAAACAATATCCACAATACTGAGACTGTTGATGCATTAAGTCAGGCTTTTTAATTGAAAACTGCAACTCGTTAATAGTAACTGCAAATAGGAGAGACATCTGACTACATACTTCTACAGAGCTGCATATATATATGTCACTCAGTGACAATCTGCCTGCCTGATGCTCCTCAACAATAAATGGCAGCATGTGTTGAGTAGAATTCCTTCAACCTCGGGACAGCCTTTGCACAGGACTGTGCGTCATAGGGAACAGGGATGACAACTTGCTGGGACAAAGGCCAGATGAGCACCTTACTTTCTCTCAGTTCTGTGCTAAACACACCAATTTGCACCTGCATGTAGTAGCCAGGTGGCCCATGTGGTTGGAGTTGGGCTGTGCCCTCCACCACCTGCACACACAGGCTTTCCCATTGAAGACATCATCCAGAGAATCACAGCCCTTCCCCATGACAGGACACTTGATCTCCAACAGGTCCTTGGAGTTCAGCACTCCGCCAGGGCTTGCTGATAGCTATGGCTGTTCAACACTGACTCTGTGATCCACAGAGTATCCACATTCTTCCATGAGCTCATTATCTACAAATACATTCAAATGGTACAGCCACAAATAAATATTTCCTTCAGTCCAATTTTACCTGGGATGCTACTGGCTGTGATGTTATTGTCAGTTCAGCATTAACACACTTATAGAGCAGACTCAGGTGTCTCAGGCTCCTATTCAATTGCTCCTGTGAGTACATTTTTTTATATATTTTTTTGCATTTATTTAACTAGGCAAGTCAGTTAAGAACAAATTCTTATTTTCAATGACAGCGGGTTAACTTCCTTGTTCAGGGACAGAATGACAGATTTTCACCTTGTCAGCTCAGGGATTTGATCTTTCAACCTTTCAGTTACAAGTCCAATGCTCTAACCACTAGGCTACCTGCCACCCCATAATGCAAGAGTGGGAGGCAGGGGTGGACATTCTGGACGCTTTTCTGCATATTTGTTACTGGCCTTATGGTGTGTGAAGTCAATGCTGTTTAACCTCTTTGGCTCAAGGTTCCTCCGAGTCCCTGCATTCCATTGTCACTGCTCATCTGTGCAGGCTATGCCAGTTAGCCCACTGGACACTGCATTCTGTTGTTACTGCTCATCTGTGCAGGCTATGCCAGTTAGCCCACTGGACACTGCATTCTGCTGTTACTGCTCATCTGTGCAGGCTATGCCAGTTAGCCCACTGGACACTGCATTCTGCACCTGTGATAGAATGTTTGTTACAAAAAAGACATTGAGAAAATCCCATTATTAACAATTGTGTGACCGAGAACTATTTGAGGACTATGTGATCAACTTAATCAAAACACAGTTTAATCATAAACTTACCTTTTACCTATTTTTCCCAATGAGATGACACCACTTTTACCTACCATACTTTAGGCATTAGCCCCCAACCACAAGGATATTTTTTACAAACCTTATTCACCCAGAAAAACAATAACACTAAAGACACTAATAACACGAAATAAATACATGTGATGCTGACATGTTTAAATACATTTTAAACCTTACTCACCTGGACTCCATAACCTACCTTGCTTCACCAACATGAGATTTGAC
This sequence comes from Salvelinus alpinus, assembly GCF_045679555.1. Taxonomy (NCBI): domain Eukaryota; kingdom Metazoa; phylum Chordata; class Actinopteri; order Salmoniformes; family Salmonidae; genus Salvelinus; species Salvelinus alpinus. The sequence continues at coordinate 15,055,193 of NC_092104.1, read as the reverse complement.
AGGATACTTACAGATTCCCCACATTAATACAGAAGTTCTGTTGATCCACAAATACATGTTAATAATATAACCAATAAATCATGACATTCTCAATTCAGCTTCCATCCAACAAAACGTTTGGTCTAACTGCTATATTAAGCCTGACTATTTTATCATTCTGTGTCTAGTTAAGGCAGTATTGCGCACTTTCATCTACAAAAAGGAACAAAGAAAATAGGTTATAAACATCAATTGCAGGACCAAGGAATGCAAGATTGCTCATAGATATCATCTGAGAACTCTGTCATAACGTTAGCCTATGGATTAGAGTAACTGTCACAACACATGTAGGCTGCTTGTATGCTGAATTCACTTATGGTAAGTAATGTTAGACATAGAAATGCAAGTGACTTTGCTTATTAGCCGACCTTCCACAAAATGGAGGCTGCATGACTTTCCAAGGCCAGCGATGCAAGCGCATCCAGCCGTCTCTACTGATCCGTTGTTGAATACAAGTTTGCTAGCGTTGACGGAAGTTTTAAATGGAAACACAAACACAATCGCATTCTAATGGAACTGGGTCAAGTGGGCGGGGCTACAAAAGGCGAATATCTCTATATTTTTCTAGTTGTCTCTCTCTTAATATCTATATATTTTTCTAGTTGTCTCTCTCTCTCTATACATCTCCATATTTTTCTAGCTGTCTCTCTTGCCATATATATTTATAATATAATAATAATATATAATATCTCTATATATTTCTAGTTGTCTGTCTCTATATATATATCTATATATTTTTCTAGTTGTCTCTCTCTCTCTATATATCTCCATATTTTTCGAGCTGTCTCTCTTGCCATATATATTTATAATATAATAATAATATATAATATCTCTATATATTTCTAGTTGTCTGTGTCTCTATATATACAGTATATCTACTGTATATATTTTTCTAATTGTCTCTCTCTCTCCACCACTATATCTTTCTAGTTGTCTCTCTCGATATCTCAATATTTTTTGTTGTTGTCTCTCTCTATGGCTATATTTTCTTGTCACGCCCTGGCCTTAGTTATCTTTGTTTTCTGTAATATTTTGGTTAGGTCAGGGTGTGACAGGGGGGATGTTTGTGTATAGTTGTCTCGTCTGGGGTGGTTGTATGGTAGAGGGGGTTTTGGTAGAGTGTATGGGTTTGTGTTGAGTGTAGGTGTCTAGGTAAGTCTATGGTTGCCTGAATGGTTCTCAATCAGAGACAGCTGTCATTCATTGTCTCTGATTGGGAGCCATATTTAAGGCAGCCATAGGCTGTAGGCTTTTGTGGGTAATTGTCTATGTGTAGTGTTTAGTGTCAGCACTATTTGTTTGAATAGCTTCACGGTCGTTTGTTGTTTTGTTCGTATAGTGTTCGTTTCGTTTTCATCTTCTTAATAATAAAGAAGTATGTATTTCTCTCACGCTGCGCCTTGGTCCACTCTTCTTCAAAGTTACGACGATCGTGACATTTTCTAGTTGTCTCCCTCTCTGTCGCTATATTTTTTGTATCTCTCTCTCTCTCTTGCTGTATCTCCCCCTCTCTCTCTGTATCTCTCCCTCTGTATCTCTCCCTCTGTATCTCTATCTCTCTGTGTGACTCTCTCTCTGTCTGTATCTCTCGCTCTCTCTGTATCTCTCTCTCCATCCCCCCTCTCCTCTTTTTAAAGAGCAGGGTTACAGAAGAGCAACAACAAGACCAGAATTGGTCATGAATCTCAGAGGATTTATAATCTATTTATTTATTTTATTTTATTTTATTTCACCTTTATTTAACCAGGTAGGCTAGTTGAGAACAAGTTCTCATTTGCAACTGCGACCTGGCCAAGATAAAGCATAGCAGTGTGAACAGACAACACAGAGTTACACATGGAGTAAACAATAAACAAGTCAATAACATGGTAGAAAAAAAAGAGAATCTATATACAATGTGTGCAAAAGGCATGAGGTAGGCAATAAATCGAATAATTACAATTTAGCAGATTAACACTGGAGTGATAAATCATCAGATGATCATGTGCAAGAAGAGATACTGGTGTGCAAAAGAGCAGAAAAGTAAATAAATAAAAGCAGTATGGGGGGTGAGGTAGGTAAATTGGGTGGGTAGTTTACAGATGGACTATGTACAGCTGCAGCGATCGGTTAGCTGCTCGGATAGCAGATTTTTAAAGTTGTTGAGGGAGATAAAAGTCTCCAACTTCAGAGATTTTTGCAATTCGTTCCAGTCGCAGGCAGCAGAGAACTGGAAGGAAAGGCGTCCAAATGAGGTTTTGGCTTTAGGGATGATCAGTGAGATACACCTGCTGGAGCGCGTGCTGCGGGTGGGTGTAGCCATCGTGACCAGTGAACTGAGATAAGGCGGCACTTTACCTAGCATAGCCTTGTAGATGACCTGGAGCCAGTGGGTCTGACGACGAACATGTAGCGAGGGCCAGCCGACTAGGGCATACAGGTCGCAGTGGTGGGTCGTATAAGGTGCTTTAGTAACAAAACGAATGGTACTGTGATAAACTGCATCCAGTTTGCTGAGTAGAGTATTGGAAGCTATTTTGTAGATGACATCGCCGAAGTCGAGGATCGGTAGGATAGTCAGTTTTACTAGGGTAAGTTTGGCGGCGTGAGTGAAGGAGGCTTTGTTGCGGAATAGAAAGCCGATTCTTGATTTGATTTTGGATTGGAGATGTTTGATATGAGTCTGGAAGGAGAGTTTGCAGTCTAGCCAGACACCTAGGTACTTATAGATGTCCACATATTCTAGGTCGGAACCGTCCAGGGTGGTGATGCTAGTCGGGCGTGCGGGTGCAGGCAGCGAACGGTTGAAAAGCATGCATTTGGTTTTACTAGCGTTTAAGAGCAGTTGGAGGCCACGGAAGGAGTGTTGTATGGCATTGAAGCTCGTTTGGAGGTTAGATAGCACAGTGTCCAAGGAAGGGCCGGAAGTATATAGAATGGTGTCGTCTGCGTAGAGGTGGATCAGGGAATCGCCCGCAGCAAGAGCAACATCATTGATGTATACAGAGAAAAGAGTCGGCCCGAGAATTGAACCCTGTGGTACCCCCATAGAGACTGCCAGAGGACCGGACAACATGCCCTCCGATTTGACACACTGAACTCTGTCTGCAAAGTAGTTGGTGAACCAGGCAAGGCAGTCATTAGAAAGACCGAGGCTACTGAGTCTGCCGATAAGAATATGGTGATTGACAGAGTCGAAAGCCTTGGCCAGGTCGATGGAGACGGCTGCACAGTAATGTCTTTTATCGATGGCGGTTATGATATCGTTTAGTACCTTGAGCGTGGCTGAGGTGCACCCGTGACCGGCTCGGAAACCGGATTGCACAGCGGAGAAGGTACGGTGGGATTCGAGATGGTCAGTGATCTGTTTGTTGACTTGGCTTTCGAAGACCTTAGATAGGCAGGGCAGGATGGATATAGGTCTGTAACAGTTTGGGTCCAGGGTGTCTCCCCCTTTGAAGAGGGGGATGACCGCGGCAGCTTTCCAATCCTTGGGGATCTCAGATGATACGAAGGAGAGGTTGAACAGGCTGGTAATAGGGGGTGCGACAATGGCGGCGGACAGTTTCAGAAATAGGGGGTCCAGATTGTCAAGCCCAGCTGATTTGTATGGGTCCAGGTTTTCCAGCTCTTTCAGAACATCTGCTATCTGGATATGGGTAAAGGAGAAGCTGGGGAGGCTTGGGCGAGTAGCAGCGGGGGGGGGGGGGCGGGGCTGTTGGCCAAGGTTGGAGTCGCCAGGAGGAAGGCATGGCCAGCCATTGAGAAATGTTTGTTGAAGTTTTCGATTATCACGGACTTATCAGTGGTGACCGTGTTACCTAGCCTCAGTGCAGTGGGCAGCTGGGAGGAGGTGCTCTTGTTTTCCATGGACTTTACAGTATCCCAGAACTTTTTGGAGTTAGAGCTACAGGATGCAAATTTCTGCTTGAAAAAGCTGGCCTTTGCTTTCCTGACTGACTGCGTGTATTGGTTCCTGACTTCCCTGAACAGTTGCATATCGCGGGGGCTCTTCGATGCTATTGCAGTTCGCCACAGGATGTTTTTGTGCTGGTCGAGGGCAGTCAGGTCTGGAGTGAACCAAGGGCTATATCTGTTCTTGGTTCTGCATTTTTTGAACGGAGCATGCTTGTCTAATATGGTGAGGAAGTAACTTTTAAAGAATGACCAGGCATCCTCAACTGACGGGATGAGGTCAATATCCTTCCAGGGTACCCGGGCCAGGTCGATTAGAAAGGCCTGCTCGCAGAAGTGTTTTAGGGAGCGTTTGACAGTGATGAGGGGTGGTCGTTTGACCGCGGACCCGTGGCGGATACAGGCAATGAGGCAGTGATCGCTGAGATCTTGATTGAAGACAGCAGAGGTGTATTTGGAGGGCAGGTTGGTCAGGATAATGTCTATTAGGGTGCCCATGTTTACGGATTTAGGGTTGTACCTGGTGGGTTCCTTGATGATTTGTGTGAGATTGAGGGCATCAAGCTTGGATTGTAGGACTGCCGGGGTGTTAAGCATATCCCAGTTTAGGTCACCTAACAGAACAAACTCTGAAGCTAGATGGGGAGCGATCAATTCACAGATGGTGTCCAGGGCACAGCTGGGAGCTGAGGGGGGTCGGTAGCAGGCGGCAACAGTGAGAGACTTATTTCTGGAGAGATACATTTTTAAAATTAGAAGTTCGAACTGTTTGGGCATAGACCTGGAAAGTATGACAGAACTTTGCAGGCTATCTCTGCAGTAGATTGCAACTCCTCCCCCTTTGGCAGTTCTATCTTGACGGAAAGTGTTATAGTTGGGTATGGAAATCCCAGAATTTTTGGTGGCCTTCCTAAGCCAGGATTCGGACACGGCAAGGACATCAGGGTTGGCAGAGTGTGCTAAAGCGGTGAGTAAGGCAAACTTAGGGAGGAGGCTTCTGATGTTGACATGCATGAGGCCAAGGCTTTTTCGATCACAGAAGTCAACAAATGAGGGTGACTGGGGACATGCAGGGCCTGGGTTTACCTCCACATCACCCGAGGAACAGAGGAGTAGTAGGATGAGGGTGCGGCTAAAGGCTATCAAAACTGGTCGCCTAGAGCGTTGGGGACAAAGAATAAAAGGAGCAGATTTATGGGCGTGGTAGAATAGATTCTGGGCATAATGTGCAGACAGGGGTATGGTGGGGCACGGGTACAGCGGAGGCAAGCCCAGGCACTGGGTGATGATAAGAGAGGTTGTATCTCTGGACATGCTGGTCTCAATGGGTGAGGTCACCGCATGTGTGGGGGGTGGGACAAAGGAGGTATCAGAGGTACGGAGAGTGGAACTACGGGGTCCATTGCAAACCAAAACAATGATAATGATAACTAGCCTGAACAACAGTATGCAAGGCATATTGATATTTGAGAGAGACATACAATAAGGCATAAAGTGATTGCAGGTCTTGATTGGGAGAGCTAGCTAAAACAACAGGTAAGATAACAGCAGCAATAACAGGGTGCTAGTCTAACACAGCAACAACAGGTAAAAATGGCGACGACTAGGCAGAGAGGGTCGGATTAACTACACACAGATCCTGAGTTAAAGCACAGAGCCGACAGATAAAACACAAATAAACAGAATGGAGTACCGTGAATTAATGGACAGTCAAGCAGGCATCAGCTATGTAGCCAAGTGATCATAGTGTCCAGGGGGCAGCCGTAGATGGAGCAGGGAGGCCTCCACTAAGCTAGCACGCAGCGTTTAAAGTTAGTAGCCCGGGGGTGGTCTGCTCAGACGGAGGGGGTCTGCTCAGACGTGGTCGTGTCGACAGAGAATCCAAGCCGGATGGCGATGGCGAAAGAGAGGTTGTGAATTGTAGAATTGTGTTTGCTAACTGGTGCTAGCTTCGTGGCAGTGGCGCTAGCTGCGCTAGCTGCAAGCTAGCTGTGAGGATCAGAAGTAGTGGCTCAGGGATTACGGCAGGAATCCGGCGTTGTTGTCGAGAGACAGTCCGATGCTGGTAAATTGGTGAGTAATATCCAGGCTAATAACAGGGCTGGTGTCTGTGCAGAAGGTAAAAGCTGCTAGCAGCGGCAAAAAATGGCTAAATTAGCTTGTAGCTGATTTAGACCAGTTGTGATGGATTGGCAGGGCTCTGTGTCGGCAAAAAAAGGTCCAGTCCAATTGGCAAAAGAGGTATTGTAGCCCAAGAATTCGCTGGTAGACCTCTTCGGCTAGCCGGCAGATGGGCCTAGCTCGAGGCTAGCTCAAGGCTAACTGGTGCTTGCTTCGGGACAGAGGTGTTAGCCAGTAGTAGCCACTCGGTTGCAGCTAGCTAGCTGTGATGATACGGTGTAATTGTCCAGAGCTTGCGTCAGGAATCCGGTGATGTGGTAGAGAAAAAGCAGTCCTATATGCTCTGGGTTGATATCGCGCTTGCAGACTGGCAGGTATTGGCCCGAGCTGAAGCTGGCTGTGTCCGAGTTAAGGGTGAAGACCGCAGCAGTGGCTAACTGACTACTAGCTAGTAGCTAGTTATCTGGCTAGCTTCTGATTGGGGTTACGGTTCTAAAGTATAAAAAAATAGCAGGTCCGTACCACATTGGGTGAGGCGGAATGTAGGAATGTATATTCAGTTCCTAGATGGAAAGTGAAATTAAAATATATACGAAATGTATACGAAAAATACGAGGACTATTTACACGGGACAAGACAAACACACGTCCGACTGCTACGCCATCTTGGATTTATATAGCACATGGTCTTATCTTATGTATAATAAACATCAAAAAATAGATTTTTCAGTGACGACAGGAGTATGGCATTAGCCTCTAACCCCATGGCCCTGTGCCTGTCTGTAGGTCTGTCCACAATGACAACATATTCCCTACATAGTGCACTATTTTTGAACAGGGTCCATAGGCAATCGAATGCTATTTGGAATGATGTCTGTCTGACGGGCAAGTCAGATGTCCAGTTGACCCCCTGACTGTGGCTGAAATGACTAAGCTGTTAGAGAGGAAGGAAACACTGAACAAGGATTATCCTTGCTCTACTAACCAATCCATCCAGCCGTCAGCCAGGAATGAAGATTTTATCATATTTATTAATATTTTCAATCAACCACGTCATTCACCGCTTATGTATTGAGCTCACACAGACAAAGAGAGAGTTCACGCAGAGGGGAAAGAGAGAGAAGAAGAGGGAAAGCAAGAGAGGGAGAGGGAAAGAGAAGGGTGGAAAGAAAGAGTGTGAAGGGAAGGGGAGAGGTCCCAAAATAAATAGACGGTAAACTCTAAGTATTGCATATTGTGTGTGATGTTAGATTCCCTAAACTCAGTTCTTAGATGTATTTTCATCTCCTATATACCCAAGGAGGATTCACAACATCCTAAGGACATTAGACATTCCCATTAGATTCATTTAAATGGAAAATTTGCTCAAAAACTATATTTTAGTGTTTGTATCATTAGTCCACTGTTGATACAGTTCCAATGTTATTTGCATATCAGCAGTCACATTTTCAAGATGTTGGACTTTATGTGACCCGTGACACTTTGCTTCTTGAAAGTCAAATATCTTTAAAACTGGACAGCAGACATGCAAAACATTTTGGCACTGTATAAACAGTGAGAACATTCTAGGAAAATTAAAACATGATGTTAACTTGAAAACATCCTGACCTGGTCCTCAATGATGTCCCAGGAAAATTGAGGGAACTAGACAAAAGTCCAGAGAACATGTGTGTGTGTGTGTGTGAGTGTGTGTGTGTGTGTGTGTGTGTGGGGAGGGGGGTGTCTCTTTTATTGCAAATTCATTCGTTCTACTGTAATATCTTCTCATCATCAAATACCCTGAGTGTACAACACATTAGGAACACCTTCCTAATATTGAGTTGCTCCCTTTTTGCCCTCAGAACAACCTAAATGTATCGCGGCATGGACTGTACAAGGTGTCGAAAGTGTTCCACAAGGATGCTTGCCCATGTTGACTCCAATCCTTCTCACAGTTGTGTCAAGTTGGCTGGATGTCCTTTGGGTGGTGAACCATTCTTGGCACACACAGGAAACTGTTGAGCGTGAAAAACCCAGCAGCGTTGCAGTTCTTGACACAAACAGGTGTACCTGGCACCTACTACCATACCCCGTTCAAAGGCACTTACATCTTTTGTCTTACCATTCACCCTCTGAACGGCACACATACACAATCCATCTCTAAATTGTCTCAAGGCTTAAAAATATTATTTTAACCCATCTCGTCCCCTTCATCTACACTGACTGAAGTGGATTTAACAAGTGAAATCAATAAGGGCTCATAGCTTTCACCTGGATTCACCTGGTCTGTCATGGAAAGAGCAGGTGTTCCTAATGTTTTGTTCGCTCAGCGTTTGTCCTCTCACTATTATATTACTGTGTGAACAAACAACATCACATTAAAGGCTTGCTCATGTTTCATACTCAACAGAATGTTTCATTGGCCTGCGAATTGCGTATAGAAGTGCAAAGGATTCATCTTTTTCTTGTGCACTGGCTTCTTTCAGTACAAAATCCTTTCATGACACCAATTGACATAAATACCACAAAACTTTCTTTGTATTTGCATGCTAGATTTTGTGGAGTACCATTTTGTATCACCATGGTTCACCTTGTTCACCTTGTTGTTCATATTCTAGGCACCTAACTGTACTACTCTTCACTTTGTAGAAGAAGGGTGCAAGATACTATACCATGGCTTTAAGACTGGAGGAGAGAGAACGGAAGAACATTCAAAGAAAGAGATAACAATAGGGAGGGATAAAGAGAGACAGACAAAGTGAAATAGAAGCAGAGAGGAAGAGACAGATAGACAGACACAGAGTAAGAGAGGGAGGGATGGAGGGAAAGAGGCAACATTTAAAATAGGTGCAGCATACCATCTCATTGTATACAAGGTGTATTTGCACAGAGACTCCCTGTTATAATTTGCTCTGGCAATGTAAGATCCTTTACTTTTCAGAACAACAAAGCTTATCTAATTGAATTACATTTCATTGAATTGATAGAAAGGGAGAGGCCACAAGAGAGGAAGAGAGAGGAGAGAGAAAGAGATGTAAATGTAGAGAGGGGAAGGGAGTCACGCCCTGATCTGTTACCTGTCCCTGTGCTTGTCTCCACCACCCTCCAGGTGTCGCCCATCTTCCCCACTTATCCCCTGGGTATATTTACCTGTGTTTTCTGTCTGTCTGTGCCAGTTTGTCTTGTTTGTTCAAGTCAACCAGCGTTTTGTCTCAGCTCCTGCTTTTCCTCATTCTATCTTTTTCTCGTCCTCCTGGTTTTGACCCTTGCCTGACCTGACCCTGGTCCTGCCTGCCTTGACCTGTCATTTGTCTGCCCCTGAAGTAACAATGTTTATTGCAACAACAACACAGTCTGCACTTGGGTCTTACTTGAAACCTGATAAAGGGAGAGAGGAGAGAGAGGAAAGAGAGGGGGGAGGAGAGGAGAAGAGAGGAGAGAGAGGAGAGAGAGAGATGTAAATGTAGAGAGAGATGAGAGAGAGGAAAGTGAAAGAGATGTAAATGTAGAGAGGGGGAGGGAGAGAGAGAGATACATGTAGAGAGAGGAGAGAGAGGAGAGAGAGGAAAGAGAGAGAGGGGGGAGGGAGAGAGAGAAATTTAGAGAGAGAGGAGAGAGGAAAGAGAGCGATAGGGGAGAGAGAGATACATGTAGAGAGAGAGGAGAGAGAGGAGAGAGAGGGAAGAGAGAGAGGGGGATGGAGAGAAAGGAAAGAGAGAGATGTAGAGAGATGGAAAGGGAGATGGGAGAGAGAAAAAAGACAAAACGTGTAAGGAAAACAAAATGCTCCAACTAAACTTTAAACTCAATTGTTATCACAAACAATATTAATATTTACATTGATACCTTGGGGCATGAGGCCCCCAGAATAATATGTCTGATCCTGATAAACTGGGGGCTGGAGGGGGCAATGAGAGATTATACGCAGTGATATGGTGATTCCTAGCAGGCCCTTGGGAAACCCCTTAGAGAACAACTAGTCAGCATCACAGAGAGGAGGAGAGGAGTGGTACCTGCCCCATCTCCCATCAGACAAATCTCACCTCCTCCTCCTCCTCCTCCTCTCTTACCCTACACTCCAGTCCACTACGCTTTCTTTCTCTATCTGTCGACCTGTCTCTTCTCTCTAGCTCTTTCTCACACGCACGCACGCACGCACGCACACACACACACACACACACACACACACACACACACACACACACACACACACACACACACACACACACACACACACACACACACACACACACACACACACACACACACACACACACACACACACACACACACCCTCTCACCTTCTCTCCACAGACCACTCTCCTCTCTCCCACTCTCTCCTCTCTCCTCTCTGATCTTGTCCTCTCATATTTCCCACATATCCTAACCTCTTTTTGCCTCTCCTCTCCTCTTCCGTCTTTCCTTCCTTCCTCTCATCCCTCTCTCTCTCTGGTATGTCATTAACATTCAGCACATAGCCCTGACTGCTGCCCTTAGGCTAGCACCACCTCTGAGGTCACACTCAAATAAGCGGTGAACATAAGGTACTGCATGCTCAATGAGTAACGCAGTGGTACACAGCACTGCTAGATAACACACACCCATAGCTGTCTGTGAAGAGGCTGTACTGTGCCCTCCAATCTAATATGATGTCACTCAGGGACCAGACAAATCCATAAGCTAGAGGAAATAGACACTTCTAATATATTATTTACTCACCCTGAAACAAAAAACACTGACACCAATAGAATCTCACTAGTGTATGTTCAGTGTATATTCGCAGGAGAGTATATTGAGCCTTGTTGTACTGTCAATGATACACTGAGAGTCCAGCATGGATTCTACACTGAGAGTCCAGCATGAATTCTACACTGAGAGTGCAGCGTGGATTCTACACTGAGAGTACAGCATGGATTCTACACTGAGAGTACAGCATGGATTCTACACTGAGAGTACAGCATGGATTCTACACAGAGTACAGGGTGGATTCTACACAGAGTACAGCATGGATTCTACACAGAGTACAGCATGGATTCTACACAGAGTACAGGGTGGATTCTACACTGAGAGTACAGCATGGATTCTACAATGAGAGTGCAGCATGGATTCTACACTGAGAGTACAGCATGGATTCTACACTGAGAGTACAGCATGGATTCTACACTGAGAGTACAGCATGGATTCTACACTGAGAGTACAGCATGGATTCTACAGAGAGTACAGGGTGGATTCTACACAGAGTACAGCATGGATTCTACACAGAGTACAGCATGGATTCTACACAGAGTACAGCATGGATTCTACACAGAGTACAGGGTGGATTCTACACTGAGAGTACAGCATGGATTCTACACTGAGTGTACAGCATGGATTCTACAGTGAGAGTGCAGCATGGATTCTACACTGAGAGTACAGCATGGATTCTACACTGAGAGTACAGCATGGATTCTACACTGAGAGTACAACATGGATTCTACACTGAGAATACAGCATGGATTCTACACTGAGTACAGCGAGGATTCTACACTGAGAGTACAGCATGGATTCTACACTGAGTACAGCGAGGATTCTACACTGAGAGTACAGCATGGATTCTACAATGAGAGTACAGCATGGATTCTACACTGAGAGTACAGCATGGATTCTACACTGAGAGTACAACATGGATTCTACACTGAGAGTACAGCATGGATTCTACACTGAGAGTACAGCATGGATTCTACACAGAGAGTACAGCATGGATTCTACACTGAGACTACAGCATGGATTCTACAATGAGAGTACAGCATGGATTCTACACTGAGAGTACAGCATGGATTCTACACTGAGAGTACAGCATGGATTCTACACTGAGAGTACAGCATGGATTCTACACTGAGAATACAGCATGGATTCTACACTGAGAGTACAGCATGAATTCTACACTGAGAGTACAACATGGATTCTACACTGAGAGTACAACATGGATTCTACACTGAGAGTACAGCATGGATTCTACACTGAGAGTACAACATGGATTCTACACTGAGAGTACAGCATGGATTCTACACTGAGAGTACAGCATGGATTCTACACTGAGAGTACAGCATGGATTCTACACTGAGAGTACAACATGGATTCTACACTGAGAGTACAGCATGGATTCTACACTGAGAGTACAACATGGATTCTACACAGAGTACAGCATGGATTCTACACTGAGAGTACAGCATGGATTCTACACAGAGTACAGCATGGATTCTACACAGAGTACAGGGTGGATTCTACACTGAGAGTACAACATGGATTCTACACAGAGTACAGCATGGATTCTACACTGAGAGTACAACATGGATTTTACACAGAGTACAGCATGGATTCTACACTGAGAGTTCAGCATGGATTCTACACTGAGAGTACAGCATGGATTCTACACAGAGTACAGCATGGATTCTACACTGAGAGTACAACATGGATTCTACACAGAGTACAGCATGGATTCTACACTGAGAGTACAGCATGGATTCTATACTGAGAGTACAGCATGGATTCTACACTGAGAGTACAGGGTGGATTCTACACTGAGAGTACAACATGGATTCTACACAGAGTACAGCATGGATTCTACACTGAGAGTACAACATGGATTCTACACAGAGTACAGCATGGATTCTACACTGAGAGTACAGCATGGATTCTACACTGAGAGTACAGGGTGGATTCTACACTGAGAGTCCAGCATGGATTCTACACTGAGAGTACAGGGTGGATTCTACACTGAGAGTACAGCATGGATTCTACACAGAGTACAGCATGGATTCTACACAGAGTACAGCATGGATTCTACACTGAGAGTACAGCATGGATTCTACACAGAGTACAGCATGGATTCTACACTGAGAGTACAACATGGATTCTACACAGAGTACAGCATGGATTCTACACTGAGAGTACAGCATGGATTCTACACTGAGAGTACAGCATGGATTCTACACCGAGAGTACAGCATGGATTCTACACTGAGAGTACAGCATGGATTCTACACCGAGAGTACAGCATGGATTCTACACTGAGAGTACAGCATGGATTCTACACTGAGAGTACAGCATGGATTCTACACTGAGAGTACAGCATGGATTCTACACTGAGAGTACAGCATGGATTCTACACCGAGAGTACAGCATGGATTCTACACTGAGAGTACAGCATGGATTCTACACTGAGAGTACAGCATGGATTCTACACTGAGAGTACAGCATGGATTCTACACAGAGTACAGCATCGATTCTACACCGAGAGTACAGCATGGATTCTACACAGAGTACAGCATGGATTCTACAATGAGAGTACAGCATGGATTCTACACCGAGAGTACAGCATGGATTCTACACCGAGAGTACAGCATGGATTCTACACCGAGAGTCCAGCATGGATTCTACACTGAGAGTACAACATGGATTCTACACTGAGAGTACAGCATGGATTCTACAATGAGAGTACAGCATGGATTCTACACCGAGAGTCCAGCATGGATTCTACAATGAGAGTACAGCATGGATTCTACACTGAGACTACAGCATGGATTCTACACCGAGAGTACAGCATGGATTCTACACCGAGAGTCCAGCATGGATTCTACACTGAGACTACAGCATGGATTCTACACCGAGAGTCCAGCATGGATTCTACAATGAGAGTACAGCATGGATTCTACACTGAGACTACAGCATGGATTCTACACCGAGAGTACAGCATGGATTCTACAATGAGAGTACAGCATGGATTCTACACAGAGTACAGCATGGATTCTACACTGAGAGTCCAGCATGGATTCTACACTGAGAGTACAGCATGGATTCTACACTGAGAGTACAGCATGGATTTTACACTGAGAGTACAACATGGATTCTACACTGAGAGTACAGCATGGATTCTACACTGAGAGTACAGCATGGATTCTACACTGAGAGTACAGCATGGATTCTACACTGAGAGTACAACATGGATTCTACACCGAGAGTACAATATGGATTCTACACTGAGAGTACAGCATGGATTCTACACTGAGAGTACAGCATGGATTCTACACTGAGAGTACAACATGGATTCTACACTGAGAGTACAACATGGATTCTACACCAAGAGTACAGCATGGATTCTACACTGAGAGTACAGCATGGATTCTACACCGAGAGTACAGCATGGATTCTACACTGAGAGTACAGCATGGATTCTACAATGAGAGTACAGCATGGATTCTACACTGAGAGTGCAGCATGGATTCTACACCGAGAGTACAGCATGGATTCTACACTGAGAGTACAGCATGGATTCTACACCGAGAGTCCAGCATGGATTCTACACTGAGAGTACAGCATGGATTCTACACTGAGAGTACAGCATGGATTCTACACTGAGAGTACAGCATGGATTCTACACTGAGAGTCCAGCATGGATTCTACACTGAGAGTACAGCATGGATTCTACACTGAGAGTCCAGCATGGATTCTACACCGAGAGTCCAGCATGGATTCTACACTGAGAGTACAGCATGGATTCTACACCGAGAGTACAGCATGGATTCTACACTGAGAGTACAACATGGATTCTACACCGAGAGTGCAGCGTGGATTCTACACTGAGAGTACAACATGGATTCTACACTGAGAGTACAGCATGGATTCTATTCTAGTTCTAATTGTCAGCGTAATTTTGACTTTACATGACATTCACATAATCAGGTTATTGTGAGCATAAAATGTCACATGTTTATTAACCTTTTGGAGTACCATCCCTTTTTTTGTGTATTTGGTTTATTTTTGTTTAATTTAGTTTGTAGTGACCTTTATTTGACATATTTTGTGGGCCTTGTTCTAATTTTGCATATTTTCCTTTGGTTTGCTGTGCTTCTCATTTCCTTTGTGTCTCTGAAAATACTTATTATAGACACCTCCCCTTTGGGTGGTCTCCATTGAACTGCGCCCTGGTTAGCTACACCTGGGCCTGGTTCACCTAACGAGCTACACCTGGGCCTGGTTCACCTAACGAGCTACACCTGGGCCTAGTTCACCTAACGAGCTACCACACAACTGAAAAAGGGGCTTTCAGCTCCAGTCTGGGCCTGCTGATGGATTAAGGTTGCAAAATACCCAGGCCAAACTCTAGTGGATTACCTAGTAATGCATATTTGAAATGCTAAAATAATTGTCTTTCCCAGTTCATCATATTTCCATGGCAATTTCTTACTGTCCACTAGGGGCAACGCGAGCACCTATTACTATCTAGTAGCCTGTGATCTACGGCTCAGAGGATCACGGGTTCAATAGAAGTTCTTTATTTCTTTCTGTTTTAACTTTATCCCAAACCTTAACCCTTCCCTTAACCCCTTGGAATGAATGTGTAAGGTTAACGCTGTTGCCTAAATTTATCCAGCATTTCTAAATTCATTCCCAAACTCAACAGTCGTGGTAAATGTCAGTTTAACTTTTGCGCAGTCTGACTGACAGCTAACATACGTAAAAATATGCTCTATTAGAACGGCCACACAGCCCATAGTCTGCAGACAGCACCACAGACGGCCCCACACGCAATAATTAAAATGGCCAGGAATGGCGTTTGTCTGCTGCTGCAATTATGGCGAGGGATGCCATTTTCTTTGGTGCTTGTGTTGTAAATTCCAGTAACTTTCACAAAATACCCAGGTTTTCCTGGTTGGTGGATTCCAGATTTCCTTTATATTTCCTCTTGATTCCTGGAATATTCCAACCGGGATTTTTGGAAAACCTGCATGTTCGGGAAAGGAGACCATGGGATGGGCTAAACCAATGGATGGAGACAACAGACAATGACCTACGACTGGCTAGCGACTACCGGCGAAAGTGAGGCAGAGGCAGCTATCTTGGATAGTCCTCCGGCAGAACGGACTATATCTTTGGGTTCGAGTTTGTTTAATCTTTCTTCTGATTTGTGTTTGTGAATGTGTGGCCTGGTTGATTGAGATAAAAACCTTTTTAAACCTTTCCAACCGTGTCTGGGATCCCTAGTAACCTCCTTTGACATAAACAACATCAACTGTGTATGAAAAGTTATCAAGAACTTCACTCTCAATTTCTCTTACTGTTAATTATTAATTTGAGTTGAAGCTCTATCAAAGTAAAACTTTGGATGAAGACGATTCATTTTTCCGTAATTGCATTGGGTGCAGTAAAAAGAGCATTGGGTCCTCTCCAATGGTAATGTGTTTCCTGAGATGTGCCCATTCCGTCGGACTGCTGGAGTGTGAAGTGGATGGTAATTCCAACTTCATTGACCTATAATAAGGTTGGGCTGAACAGTCTTCAGAATCTAATACACTGCACAGGAAGATGACATTCAGGGCAAATGGACACCTCCGTTTAATAATAATTGTTCACATTGTCAGTGTATGAGTGGATTCATAATAGCTTGAAGCTTTTAGCTGATGATGACGGCACTAAATTCAACCTACACAGAAGTCCAAGTAATTTCCTTTGTGACAATCAGATAAGCCCTGACCATCATTGCACAGGTTTCTTAAGGTTACCGGCACTTAGAATTCAAAACCAACTGACACTGCATGCAGACATACTGTACATCTATTCAACTACACTTATTATATAACCTTTTCTATCTAGGTTAGTCTGATTTAGATGCCATTTATTTTACAAGATAGACCTTCATACTAAATGACGATGTTTTGTGAACGGATATTTCCCTATAGAGCTGTCCCTTGACAGTTTAGCTGTACTGTATTTCAGACTCTCCCCTCCCCTCTCATCCTTTCCTCCTCCCCTCCCCAATCCCCTCTCCTCTCCTCTCCTTGCTCCCCTCCTCTCTCCTCTCCTCTCCTCTCCTCTCCTCTCCTCTCCTCTCCTCTCCTCTCCTCTCCTCTCCTCTCCTCTCCTTGCTCCCCTCCTCTCTCCTCTCTTCCCCCCTCCCCTCCCCTCCCCTCTCTTCTCCTCTCTTCCCCTCTCCTCTCCACTCCCAGAAGTGGCTTTCTCTCAGGCCTACATGTCGTATCTCCAGACTAAAGTGTTTCCTCTTACTGGAAACAATAAACAGTTGCTTACAGCTGACACACATGAAGGTGGTTGCCATGAGAACATCCTGGTGGTTAACGCCATGCCAGCGTTCCATCCACAGATCAAAAAGGAGCAATTATCTGACGACATCAAAGAGCGGTGATTCCATAGAAAGGAAGCACAGAGCCAGGCAACAGATGAGATATTCAACCAACAGATGAGATATTCAACCAACAGATGGTGGGTTTTCACCTTATTTGGGTCGTCTAACTAAACACCTAATAAGGGACACATACGTTCCCACAAATGAGTCCCTTTTGGGTAGTGTAACTTGGTAGAAAACAAAACATTTGAATATTTAACATTCTGTCATAAGGAGCAAATGTTCAACTTAATAAAAAAACGAGTTTTCCCATTTTGACTCTAGTGAGGGGTCTATTAAGTGCCAAATAAAGTAACAGGGTTGACGATTTAATCTAATAACAGCCATGAATCCTCTTGTGACAGGAGGAATGGAAGCTTGTGTTCAATAGGGAGGGGCAATTGAATGCACGCTTCACAAGAAACATGTAATTGTCAAAACGTTACTAGACTATCTATGGGTAACAGGGTTGACGTGTTATGCTTGACTCGCTCAGTTCTCCAACACAACACACCAGAAAATGGCCAAGAAGATTAGAACCAGCTCACCTGCTTTTACAGATTAGAACCAGCTCACCTGCTTTTACAGATTAGAACCAGCTCCCCTGCTTTTACAGATTAGAACCAGCTCACCTGCTTTTACAGATTAGAACCAGCTCACCTGCTTTTACAGATTAGAACCAGCTCACCTGCTTTTACAGATTAGAACCAGCTCACCTGCTTTTACAGATTAGAACCAGCTCACCTGCTTTTACAGATTAAAACCAGCTCCCCTGCTTTTACAGATTAGAACCAGCTCACCTGCTTTTACAGATTAGAACCAGCTCCCCTGCTTTTACAGATTAGAACCAGCTCCCCTGCTTTTACAGATTAGAACCAGCTCCCCTGCTTTTACAGATTAGAACCAGCTCCCCTGCTTTTACAGATTAGAACCAGCTCACCTGCTTTTACAGATTAGAACCAGCTCCCCTGCTTTCACAGATTAGAACCAGCTCACCTGCTTTTACAGATTAGAACCAGCTCCCCTGCTTTTACAGATTCGAACCAGCTCCCCTGCTTTTACAGATTAGAACCAGCTCCCCTGCTTTTACAGATTAGAACCAGCTCACCTGCTTTTACAGATTAGAACCAGCTCACCTGCTTTTACAGATTAGAACCAGCTCACCTGCTTTTACAGATTAGAACCAGCTCCCCTGCTTTTACAGATTAGAACCAGCTCACCTGCTTTTACAGATTAGAACCAGCTCACCTGCTTTTACAGATTAGAACCAGCTCACCTGCTTTTACAGATTAGAACCAGCTCCCCTGCTTTTACAGATTAGAACCAGCTCACCTGCTTTTACAGATTAGAACCAGCTCACCTGCTTTTACAGATTAGAACCAGCTCACCTGCTTTTACAGATTAGAACCAGCTCCCCTGCTTTTACAGATTAGAACCAGCTCCCCTGCTTTTACAGAGTAGAACCAGCTCCCCTGCTTTTACAGAGTAGAACCAGCTCACCTGCTTTTACAGAGTAGAACCAGCTCCCCTGCTTTTACAGAGTAGAACCAGCTCCCCTGCTTTTACATTATGTTTTTACTGTTAGATGTTCAATGTTTCTTTTGAAAAAAAATATAAAGGAATAATTTACCATATTAAAATGAGAGTTAAGTTCACATAGCAGTTTATTTTATCACTAATCACATGAAATAAATAATAATCTCCAGAAATCACTTAGTTAAAGCAACAGAATACTGCAACTAGGGTTTTATACTGATGGTGAAAACTTGGAGGAATTTTGTGGAGAAAATTGTCCTAGAAGTCACTTTAGTCAATTTTGGCACTTTACCAAGTCTTTACTCATATACAAAATCTGATTTATTGAACTGTACATGTGGTCTAAATTAACATGACTGGTCAGAAGCCTGTCAGTAAATGAGACTGTAGAAACATGGGTAACCACATGAGGTTAGCAGAGATCAAAGCTCTTTGGATGTGCTGTTTGATCCAACGATCGTATTGCTCTCAGCAATAAGAGATCATATCGTACTAGGAGATGTATAATTGAGAGATCATATCGTACTAGGAGATGTATAATTGAAAGATCATATCGCAGAGACAGTAGAGCTGTTCTGTTTCATCATGGACTGTACATTAATAGCCATCTTATTTATGAATCCTTTTCTTACAGACCAAAGATTATGATATCTGTGCATGTATTTATGGGTCATTCCATGGAATAAGTCCTTTTTGAGTCCCTTTGATATTTTAATTAGAAATTGTGCACCAATATTGAACATTTTAAAGCCTGTTACATTAAATTAAGTGCACTTTAAATATGGTCCACAAGGTGCAAGTCACTGTGTTTGGCCATGGCCTGTTCATCCACTTTCCTCTTTCATGATTGACCAATGGGTGGACATGGTGGAGGAGGAGTTGAAGTACTGTGAGACCGTGGTGAAAGTTCAGGGAAACTGCAATCATGTAATGACCTTCCATCTCTCTATGACCATCCATTCATGGTCGTAATGATGGGGATCAGGTGTGCGTAATGATGGTGCCGGGACCGGTGGTTATTAGAATGGCGACTACCTGCGCCAGAGAGCGGGAGTAGGCATGACACAGATTAGACATTTTAATGAGAGCGACACACAGAAGGAGGTACTCTACATGCCTGCATGAGAGTCTAAAATGTCCATCAAATGCCAGGGTATATCCATCTGTGGCAAAGTTACTGATATGACAAATGGACCGACATTTCAACCACTTTAGGTCTTCTTCAGGTTCCTCCTATTTCCTGTGCATTATTTATGCTTTAAATTCATATAAGCAGTATGCAGGGTGGCTACTTTGAAGAATCTCAAATATAATTTGATTTGTTTAACACTTGTTTGGTAATTACATGATTCCATATGTGTTATTTCATAGTTTTGATGTCTTCACTATTATTCTACAATGTAGAAACAAGTCAAAATAAAGAAAAACCCTGGAATGAGTAGGTGTGTTCAAACTTTTGACTGTGTAATGTGTACGCTGGGAGTCGGGAAGCAAGTACAGGGAGTGAATAATTTAATAAATAAACTAACATGGACCTAAACAAGAAACAGGAAAAGCATATAGACATGGAACAGAAACAGAGTAAAGTGGTTGAAATGTCGGGAGAGAACCAAAGGGAGTGACATTTATAGGGAAGGTAATCAGGAAGGTGATGGAGTCCAGGTGTGTCTGAAAAGGCGCTGGTGCACGTAACGATGGTGACAGGTGTGCGTAATAATAAGAAGACTGGAGACCTTGAGCGCCAGAGAGGGAGTATTCGTGACAGACTGGTACTGTATGTATTCTCTTTTATATGCACGGAGCCTGTGAAATGGGTGAAATTTGCTCAATTTGCATATCCACAACCTGTTACAAATTTTCATGACCTGCACTCAATTGCCAAAGAAAATGCAGTCCCCGTGCATTACTGCAGCAACAGAAATATGCACCATGGGGCCGTATTAATTATGCACTGTGGGGCCGTATTTTGTGCTGTCTGTAGATTATGCACTTTGTGGCCATTTTAATTACGGAATATTTTGACATGTGTTAGCTGTCAGTCAAACTGCAGAAAAGTTAAACCAAAACAACTCAAAGGTTAACTTAAGGATTTAATTCAGAGTGGTCAAGGCAAGGTCTGTATTACATTTTTGTCATCTATCGCCCACCAGGTGCCCTTAGAGAGTTTCTCAATGAGCTTGACACCCTGATAAGCTAATTTCCTGATGATGGCTCACCACTCATTGTACTAGGCGACTTCAACCTCCTGACGTCTCCTTTCGATTAATTTCCTTCCACCTTTTTCTTTCCATTACCTTCCTCTTTTGACCACACCCTTTCCCAGTCCCCTTTCCACTCACAAGAAAGGCAATGTGCTTGACCTCATCTTTACTAGATGCTGTTCAACTACTAATTTCACTGCAACCTCCCTCCAGGTCTCTGATCACTACTTTGTTTCCTTTTCTATCTCCAGCTCCTCCAACCCTAACCACTCAGCCCCTACCCAGATAGTCATGTGCCATCTCAAACTTAGCTCTCTCTCTCCCACTAGTCCCTACTATTTGATCCTATTGTCTGTCCTTTCTGCTAAATCCTTCTCCCTCCTCTCCTGATTCTGCCTCTTCGACCCTACTTTTCTCCCTTTCTGAATCCTATGACTCTCATTGTCCCCTTTCCTCCTGGCCGGCTCAGCCCTCCCCTCCTGCTCCATGGCTGAGTGAATCATTTGCGAGCTTACAGAACAGGGATGCTGCCAGCTGATTGAAAATGGAGAAAAACTAAACTTCCGAATGACATCCTTTCACTCTTCCTCTGTATCGGTTGCTAAAGCCACTTTATATCGCTGAAAATATCAAGCTCTTACCCTGGAAAGAAAATATCAACCTCTTACCCTAGAAAACTCTTTCCAAACTTCTCCTCCCTCCTTAATCCTCCACCCCATCCCAACTCCGCGTACAACTTTGTCAACCACTTTGAAAAGAAGATTTACGACATCCGCTCCTTATTCACTCAGCCTATTGAGTCCACTGGTCCCACTCACACAAAACTACCATACACCTTCACCTCTTTCTCCCCTCTCTCTAAAGTAGAAATCCTGCGACTAGTGATGTCCTGCCGCCCAACAACCTGCCACTAAACCCCATCCCCTACTCCCTTCTCCATCTCTGGAGACCTTCTCCCATTCCTCACTTCCCCCATCAACTCATCTCTGACCACTAGCTCTGTCACCTTTGACTTCAAAATGGCCAGAGTCACTTCCCTACTCAAGAAACCAACACTCGACTCCTTTTTTTGTCAAAAACTACAGACCGGTATCCCTTCTTTCCTTTTGTTCCAAAACACTTGAGCGTGCTGTCTTTGACCAACTATCACTCGCTCTCTCAGAACGATCTAACCAGTCAGGCTCCAAGACGGGTCACTCAACCGAGACTGCTCTCCTCTGTGTCACAGAGGCTCTCTGCACTGCCAAAGCTGACTCTCTCTCCTCCGCTCTCATCCTCCTAGATCTAACTGCTGCCTTCAACACCATGAACCATCAGATCCTTCTCTCAGGGCTAGGAATCTCAGGCACACTCTTGGATTCTATCCTACCTTGCAGGCCGCTCCTAAAAAGTTATGTGGAGAGGATCTGTGTCTGCACCACATGCTCTCACTACTGGTGTCCCCCAGGGCTTGATTCTAGGCCCTCTCTTCTTCTCTCTATACACTCAGCTCCGTCATATCCTCACATGGTCTCACCTATCATTGCTATGCAGATGACACAACTCTGTTTCTCCCTTTTCCCATCTTACACCAAGGTGGCGACACACATCTCTGTGTGCCTTGTCGAGCTCAACCTTGACAAGACGGAGCTGCTCTTTCTCCTGTGGAAGGCCTGCCCATTCCATGACCTCTCCATCATGGTTAACAACTCCATGGTGTTCGCCTCCCAGAGGGCAAAGAACCTTGGCGTGACCCTGGACAACACACTGTCGTTCTCTGCAAACATCAAAGCAGTGACTTGCTCCTGCAGGTTCCTGCTCTACAACATCCTCAGAGTATGACCCTGCCTCAAACAGGTAGCGGCACAGGTCACTTGTCATCTAAGTTGTAGGTCACTTGTCATCTCTCGTCTGAACTACTGCAACTCACTGTTGGCTGGGCTCCCAGTTTGTGCCATCAAACTCCAACAACTTATACAGAATGCTGCAGCCCGACTGTGTTCAACTTTCCCAAGTTCTCCCATGTCACCCCGCTCCTCCGTACACTCCACTGGCTTCCAGTTGAAGCTCGCATCCACTATAAGACCATGGAACTTTCCTAAGGAGCAGAAAGAGGAACAGCCCCTCCCTACTTTCAGGCTATGCTCACACCCTACATCACAACCGAGTACTCTGTTCTGCAACCTCTGGTCTCTCGGCCCTCCCATCCCTATAGGAGGGTAGCTCCCACTCAGCCCAGTCAAGGCTCTTCTCTGTCCTGGCACCTCTTGAAGCTAGGACTGCAGAGTACCTGCCCATCTGAAACCCCTACCTCTTCAAAGAGTATCTGATGATTCAAAAATATAAGACATGGGTCACATTATGCCATTGTAGGTCCTATACTTTTTACTGTCTATACAGCCTTTGTTCAACTGCAATTGGTACTTAATGCAGGTATCTGATGATTTATGTATATGTGCATTCGATGGTGCCCTCATTGATCGTGTCCCCACTTATAAATATCTGGATTGACAAAAAAAGCATGTTAATGAGTTAGTCAAGAAATAATTAATTAAAACGGGCTTATTTTATAGAAAAATGTAATGACTTTCATTAAATAGCTGAAAACTAATAATTCAGTCGACATTCACACTGGTTATAGACTATGACGATGTTGTCGATAGAAATGCAGCTGCCACTGTATTGAAGCCATTGAAAGCAGTTTATCATAGCACGCTACGTTTTATTACGTGCGATAGGTTCAGTACACATCACTGCATTCTGTATGAGCAAGTAGGCTGGCCCTCTTTGTTTATAAAGCCCTCCTGCATAAACTTACAGAAATAAGAGATACCAGACCTGGTCTCAGGAATGGTTAACTCTGGAGTTCCCTTCGATATCCACAGAGTTCGGTAAATCTGATTTTTAACTGGAATAATCTCCAAGCCATTGTAAAATGGAATGAATTGGTGCCTCTAGGGCAATTTAAAAGCCTGATTGAGGACCTTGTTATTGAAAAATGTGTTTGTTTTCTGTGATTGTGTTTTGCTCTTCATGTATTGATGTTTATTTGCTATTTGTTTATTTGGATCCCATTTAGTTTTTTCAGCTACTCTTCCTGGGGTGCACAATAAAATGATTGACCATCCAATGTCATACCTAGGAGTTTAGCTTCCTGATCTTGCTCAATGGTTACACCCTTTATGTACAACAATAGTTGAAGTTTAGGTCTCAGAGAATTTTATTTTAGTTTTAGATGTAGTTAAGGTACTCCAAAGTCTTTTCCAATTGTATTTTGCTGCCTGCGGTTATGGAACCCCTACCTGTCCCAGACCTGCTGTTTTCAATTCTTAATGATCGGCTATGAAAAGCCAACTGACATTTATTCCTGATTATTATTTGACCATGCTTGTCATTTATGAACATTTTGAAAATCTTGGCTCTCTCTAATTCTCTCCTTCTCTCTCTCTTTCTCTCTCTCGGAGGACCTGAGCCCTAGGACCATACGTCAGGACTACCGGGCATGATGACTCCTTGCTGTCCCCAGTCCACCTGGCCTTGCTGCTATTCCAGTTTCAACTGTTCTGCCTGCGGTTATGGAACCGCCACCTGTCCCAGACCTGCTATTTTCAACTCTTAATGATCGGCTATGAAAAGCCAACTGAAAATTATTCATGATTATTATTTGACCATGCTTGTCACTTATGAACATTTTGAACATCTTGGCATAGTTCTGTTATAATCTCCACCCAGCACAGCCAGAAGAGGACTGGCCACCCCTCATAGCCTGGTTCCTCTCTAGGTTTCTTCCTAGGTTTTGGCCTTTCTAGGGAGTTTTTCCTAGCCACCGTGCTTCTACACCTGCATTGCTTGCTGTTTGGGGTTTTAGGCTGGGTGTCTGTACAGCACTTCGAGATATTAGCTGATGTACGAAGGGCTATATAAAATAAACTTGATTTGATTTGAAACTTGATATTTTATGTTATCTTTGTTTGGTAAAATCATTTCTTCTTCTTCTTTTTGTTACGTTTAGTAAAACATTTTCTCAATTTACTTTATGTCAACCAATCAGATGAGCAGCTTGACTTGTTTTCCTCTTTTGCATAATTTCTTTGAAGCGTTTTCTAATTCAACATCAATCCAGAGGGCTGGAACAGGTCTCACAGTTACTTTCTTAACAGGTGCATGCTTGTCAACGATTGTCATGAATAATTGTACAAATGCTTCCTGGATTCACTTCCTCATATACTGCACACCTGACCAACATTTATGTTTTGTAAATCTTCAACAAATGAGTCCTGAAAAAACATTTAGTATGATCTCTTATAAATTACTTTAGGCCCAACCTTTGGCACATTGTCTTTCCTTGTTATTGCTACGGTGTTATGGTCACTACAGCCAATGGAAACTGATATTAATTTGGCTTGCAAGCCGAAGAACAGCATCCCAACCATGAAGCACGGGGTGGCAGCATCTTCTGATAATAGTTTATCAACATTTCAAGTTAAACGTTCTGATCATTTCAAGTTAAACATTCTTTCTGCATCTGGCGCATAGGTTCAGAGAAGTCCTCATTGAGGAAGATGTTGGTTCCTCTCAAGTTCTTGGCTCTCTCCAGGTCTCTCCAGGCTTTTGGACCAGGCCTGTCTTGGAAAAGAGATGTTATCTCAATGAGAAAAAACCTGTAAATATAAAGGTAAAATAAAAATAAAATAAAAAACAGCCGTTTTGTCCTTAAACCTCAGGAACTTGACCACAATCTTTTTGGGTGTGTCACCTTGTCTGGTTACATGTTTTCCAGACCTGTGGGTGTACTCCACCTGAATCAATATGTGAATATTGATGTGTATATTGATCTGTGTATTGTACATTGATGTGTATTGATGTGTAGGGCTCATCTGTGAAAGACACCTTGGTCTCAGAGTCCCTGTCGAAAAGAAGGTTTAAACACAAAAATGAAAGTTGCTGAGTAAATCTGTCTTTTATAATAGCCAGTGCTTATCCACCTGCTGACCTCACCGGATGTCACTGAATAATTTCACTTGAACTGTCTGGCTAGCTAGCTAACAAATTTACTGTGCCGATAATGTTCGAATTCATCGTTTTTTTACACAAGTTATTACAGAGTGCCTGAGCTGTTCTCTGAAAGACATGTTTCCCATCCGAAGGCTTTGGCATTACAACTACATCAGGACTTGGTGAGACAGCAAGAACAGACTGACACCCGGGCTAGTATGAATGAACTGTCCGTCATGTTGTTAGTTTCTGTGTCAGCGAGGAAAATGTTGTTACAGAAACCATTTCACCATGTAGTGTCTGATCTGACGTGTTTTGGCACCAACTCTGCTTTATTGTTCAAACAGACATACAAGTGTGCGTGCGCACACACACACACACACCCACACCCACACCCACACCCACACCCACACCCACACACACACCCACACACACACACACCACTTATGCACATGCATACACCACTTATGCGCATTTACGTCCACACACACAAACACACACACACACACACACACACACACACACACACACACACACCACTTATGCGCATTTACGTCCACACAAACACACACACACACACCACATATTTGCACATACACATGCACCCACACATACGCCAGTGTTTCCGTAAGGAAAATGTAGCACCGGACATTTGGCCGGCAACATTTTAATATACTGGACATTTGAGAAATGTACTGTAATGACAGATATCACATTTAGAATATGGTCATTCATATTAACAGAACACGCAAGTCGAGGATGGAACGATGTGAGGTCCTCCTTACCAAATTCTGATGTGCACTTTGAACATGTTAGAATAATTGTCTACATGTACTTTTCCTCAGCCAACAAGATGAGTAACAAACAGCAGAATCACTAGCCATGTCAATCTACTATAGTAGACAGTTTAGGCTATCTATTCCACTGATCAACGTTAAAAAGCAATGAGTCTGATGCAACAGATCAGAACGTTTAACTTGAAATGTTGATAAACTATTATTTTGTCACATTATAAGCGCGATAATATGCACAAGGCAGCAGGCAAAGGGCGAATGGTTGCTCCATAATTTAATTAGCGGGACGGTTGTCAAAAGAGCACTGCATGGGAGCGGTTTCATGTGACGGAGATGAAAAAATCTGTTTTAGAAAGAGGAGATCTAATAAGCTACCTAGAAGCAAGGTAAGACAAGCCTCATAATATCTATTAAAATATTCATGTTTCAAACAATAAAGTATATGTTTTCAAAATGGATACTGCCTCCAGCTCATTGAAAGTGGTGTGTGTTGCGCTGACAAAGCCTGCCTACTGATGCCTATTGATGCCTATTGATGCCTATTGATGCCTATTGATGCCTATTGATGCCGATTGATGCCTATTGATGCCGATTGATGCCGAGGTAAAAAACATGCACACTTGGACATCTCCGACTTCCAACTTCAGTGCGTTCAAGACAACTGGGGAAAAATGAGCTCCGACTGGGATTTATTTTTGTTGAACGGTCATCCAACACGGAATTCCAACTCAAGAACTCGGGCCTCTTTCTAGAGCCGACTTTCCGACCTGAAGATCACTGATGTCATGATTTGACCTCGTATTTTTCACAGTTCCCAGATGCCTTGAAAGTTCGACAAGATGCTGCAGCAGCAGCTCTCGCGCTGTCTGACAGATTTTCCACTCAAAGGCTCTGTATCTGTATACTGTACTCGTGTGATAAATACATAACAAATATACTGTACACACACGACCAATGTAATTCCACTAAATTATGCAAATTACCCCTAGACCGATAAGCATGACCAGTCAAATGTATTTAACGCGGCTGGTATTTCCATCAGTTATTTCGCAACAGGATTTTTTCTTCTTCTCCCGGTCAATTGGCGGTGCCAATTTTATTTATCTGCTTTTCTGTTTTACATCTTTCAAACTTTTGATTGACAGCTTTCCCATCTGATAAGACCTCTGTTCCAAACTTTTATTCAGAGTTCTCTTTTTCACCAGGCTCCCTCGCTCGCTCACTCAACCTGGCACAGAGATCAGGAGTGAGGGAACGAGGGAGAGATGGAGAGGAGCGCACTAGAGGAAATTGAGGAATTATATTATTATTAGGTCCACCTCCCAGACCTTTAATGGTGTGCTTATCTGAGTCAGTGGCATATAAAGGGACATTCACAACAGCATATTCACAAAGCAGCACCAGAATAACCGACACCATGGTCTTAGCTAGATGTATTTATACACCATTGTTTGGTGTTGGGCGACACTACCTCAGATCCCAGAGGAAGTGATGTCACTGCACGATGGTCTTGTTTACCACTAGCTAGATTACATCTGTCGGCAGCTCAGAACCTAAAATGACCAGACGTTTAGGTCATTGCTTCCATTTATTGAAGTGTCCATTGCTTAACCATCTGAGTGATGTCTGCCATTCTACTGGGGAGGATCTTGGAGTCATTTCAAAAACAAAGAGACCATGAGGCGTGAGATACACACACACACACACACACACACACACACACACACACACACACACACACACACACACACACAGATCTGTCTGTCTGTCTGTCTGTCTGTCTGTGTTTCTGTGTGTCTGAGTCCCATTGCAGCTTTATCACCAACCTTTTCTCCTTGAATGCAATGTATTGACTAATGCGTCAATGCCCTTGACACATATCTATGCATTCATATCCTGTCTGTGGTGGTAGAGAGGAGAGAGAGGTGGAGAGAGGGAAAGGGAGAGAGAGAGAAAGAGAGATGAGAGGAGGGGGAGGTAGGGAGGGATATAAGAAGGGAGAGAGAATGGACGGGGAGGGGAGGAGGGAAAAAGAGAGAAGGGGGAGGGTAAAGAGAGTGGGAGAGCGGAGAGCGGAGAGAGGATGAGATTGAAGGAGGGAGGGGGGTGAGAGGAGGGAGAGAGGAGGCAGAAGGAAAGTAAGGGGAAAAAGAGGAGGGAGAGAGAGAGAGAGAGAAGAAAGGGGGAGAGAGGGAGGGAGAGATTGAAGAGAGAGAGAGGGGAGGATTAGAGAAGAGAGAGAGAGGCTTGTATGTCTGTGAGTTTGTTTACCCATTGCAGCTTTATCATCAACTTTTTTGCCTTGAATGCAAAGTATTGACTTATTCGTCAATCACTTGTGATGCATATATATGTGTCAATATACATAATGCATATACTGTTTATGATGTATTGACTTATGCATTGTGCTTCTTGAGAGATCTTTTTGCAAAAGCATACCAGACTGACGCTTATATGTTACAGTTTTTTCTGAATGCTTAAACACTAACAGTGATTCTTGAGGCACTATCTCTGAAACCATTAACACTTGTAGCCAATGCATTTAGCAAGTGTGCCAAACTGAATGCACGTTCTCTGCTTTACACTCAGGTTGGAATTTTCGAACATACTTTTTGCAAAACTGTAAACACAACTCACTGCTTTACACGCAGTTTGCAATTTAATAACACACTCCTAGCAAAACTGTAAAAATTGGTCTCTAGATTGCTACACTACTTCGCCAATTGCCTTTCCACATTGACACATGTGAAAACACTTTTAGATAATGAGTTCACTCACAAATCAGAGCTTGAGCACTATAAATAGGCCACAAGTAAACATTTGGTTTGGACAACAATGGAGGCCAATATTGGACAGAGAGTAAGAGGGGTGAGAACTAGAGGAGGACGAGGAGGAGGATGAGGAGGATGAGGAGGTGAAGAAGTAAGAGGAGCAGGAGAAGGAAGAGGTGAAGTAGGATGGGGAGAAGGAGAGGACGGGGAAGAGGAAGGAGAGTCAGGAACACAATAACTGATGAAATCAGAGCGACTGTGGTTGACCATGTTGTCAACCATGGGATGTGCATGAGAGAGGCTGTGCAACAGGTTCAACCAAATCTGAGCCGCTATACTGTTGCAGGTATCATCTGGATATTTAGAAATGAGAACCGGTAAGTAACTGTGCTGTAGTCTTACTGGTACAGTAATATGTACTGTACTTTCATAATGAGAAGGATCTGTCACTGAAACCATTGACATGTTTTTATAGAACTGCAAGAAAACCAGTATCTGGTGGAAGAGGTTGACTGTTCACCCCAGAGAAGGAGACCCACATTGTAAATATGGTCATTGCAAATAACTGCATCAGACTCAGAGAACTGCAGGACCACATAATGGTAGATAACACCATTTTCTAAAATGTCAACAGAGTGAGTCTCTCTGTCTCGTCTACTGAAACATAGAATTAGGATGAAGCAGCTGTACAGAGTGCCTTTCTAAAGAAACTCAGAACGTGTAAAACAACTGAGATATGAATATGTGCAGGTAAGCTATACTATCGTATCATTGGTACTGGACCTGGAAGTGTATGGTGCGACATCATATTGACTGATCCCTGTCTTTTCCTACTGTGCTACATTGTTTTGTCTTGTCTCTTTCAGAGAGTCATGGAGCTAGAAGCAGATGCAGTGCATCATGAGCTAATATATGTGGACGAGGCAGGTTTCAACCTTGCAAAAACAAGGGGCCTCTAGTGAAATATCATCGGACACCGTGCCATCATCAACGTCCCGGGACAACGTGGTGGCAATATAACAATGTGTGCGGCTATTAGTCAAAACGGCGTCCTTCAACATCATGCAATCCTAGGCCCATACAACATTGCACACATTATCACATTTCTGGACACCCTCCACAACAGACTAATCCCTAATGACCAGGGGCCAGAGCAGCCCAGGTACGTTATCATCTGGGACAATGTTAGTTTCCACCGGGCTGCTGTGGTCCGCAATTGGTTCACAGGTCACCCACTTTCATCGCACTCAATCTCCCCCCATACTCTCCGTTCTTGAGTCCTATTGAAGAATTCTTCTCTGCATGGTTGGAAGGTGTATGATCGCCAGCCCCACCAACACATTCTATAGACAATGGAGGCTTGTGGAGACATGGATCAGGGTTCATGCCAGGCCTGGATACGACACTCCAGGCCATACTTTCCACACTGCCGAGTTCAAGACAACATGTGATGTGGATGAAGTCTTCTGGCCAGACCCATAAAGAAGGTGAGATGTAGCCACATTTTTCCTGTAATTTTGTTTCTAGCACAAATGTTTTGGGTTCTTCTACTGCACATTGAGGAGTGTTAGAACATTTTGAAAAAAATATAAAAAAAAGTTTTCCCCTTATTTGTATTGATAGTGTGTTATGTTCGAATACACAGCCATACTTTACACATTGGATACCTGTGTGTATGTGTGTTTTCTACATGTATGACAAAACGTTAATGCAATCTGCCATGCCTTGCACACAGAAAAAGAAAAAGCCACAAGTGTTTTTCATTTATACTATCAGTGGGTAGTTGGTGCTTCGTGTGCTTATTCAAATTATGGTTTGTGTGTACTGTATTGAGACAAAAAATGTTTTTTTAAAGAGTTTTAAGAGTGTTGCAAGAATTGTTTACTTTGCAAGAGATGTATAATGTTTTGCTGGTTTGATGTAAGGTTTTGTGGTTAGTGTGTAGGCTTTTGCAAAAATAGCCTATAGAAAAAACTATAGTACCAAGTTGGCTCTCCTGATGCCGCAGAGAGATCCAAAGAGAGGATGACACACAAAGAGTAACACACAAAATAACACACACACACACACACACACACACACACACACACACACACACACACACACACACACACACACACACACACACACACACACACACACACACACACACACACACACACACACACACACACACACATGCAGAGAGATGAAAGTCTCAAGAGAAGGGACGACACACACTGATCTCTGCTCCTCATATGTGATGTGAGAGCAACATTGAGGCTCAACACATGAAAATACATTTCTGAATCTTCACACCAGCAAATGTTGTTTACACCTCAAAATTCAGGGTGTGCAATATTCCCAGAAACACCAGAGACTCCCAGGTTTAAAAAAAATATTGACCAGTAGTAGACTAGAGCAGTGTGGTAATGTGTAGGATTTTATGGACAAAAAATTGAGAAGGAGGAAGTTAGCCCTAAATGCTGATAGGTCAGTCCTAGGTCAGTCTTGCGTTGTTACCCATTAGTTAAGGAGTTGGCATAGCAAGTGCAAACTGATCCTAGATATGTCACTATGGAGCAACTCCTACCAACAGCGTCAAATAATTCGACACAACATCTTGTCAATTTGACAAAATATCAGACGTTGTAATATTTCACAAGTATCTATTGGTCCATAAACCGCATCACATTTCTATAAAACACAACATCAACTTGAATGTAAAGGCTTCAGTCCAGTCCGACCATATTTATCATGTTGATACATTTCTGAGTTTATTGCAACTTTGCTTTAATCCAGTTCTTTGATGCTATAATCCACTGTAGATATGCACACAGACAACCCCCCCCCCCCACACATACACACACACTCTCTGCGCTCCAACACACAACCATCTGTCCCCCAACTGACGCTGTGTCCTGCCCTCTACATCAACCCACAAAAGAACCATCATGCACCTAATCCAGTCCTCACACTCACTATATGGCCTCGTTGATAGAAATAGAGAAATAATCCTTAACTCTGCAGAAACAAACCCAGGTATTACGCTAATCTGAAACCAATACGATATCTGTGCTTCACTAGAGTCTGTGTGAAGGAGATAGTGTTCCTTGTTGGGCGGAACAATGGATATGAGGAGAAGAGGTGTGACGTATTGTTGGGATAGACTGCATGTACTGTATAGTGAGATAAAACACATGAAAGGAAGAAAAAAAACCTTGCTCAGTCACAGAGAACATGATTTCCAGGGACCAGGCTTTAAAGATGACACTGGTTGAATACTGAACACACACACACACACGCAAACACACGCTAACACACACACACACACAGTATATGGACATGGATGTTAAGTACACAGAGGAAGTACGCTGTGCCTTGAACATTATTGCCTGAGTAAAAATATCTGGTGGGAAATGAAATTAAGGCAGACTACAATGTAAATCTTGACCTTTGATTAACACAAGCGAGAAAATGCTGTACCTTCTCTGCCTATATGGCCATGTCTCATAATCACACACATTCCCTATCCATTCTTTCTCATCCCTTCGCCATCTACTGTTAGCACCAACGTTTTGGCATCTTCCATACATTGTGGCTGCGAATCCACCATTAAAATGGTTTGACAGAATAAGATGAAGCTCTGGTAAGATGGAGAACTATTGAAAAAAAGCTGATATGCGTTTTTCTACATTGTAATGGTAGGCTGAGGTACAGAAAAGTCAAGTCAGCCCGTGCTCATGGTTGTCACAGGGGAAGTGAAATGATTATAAAGAAAAGTAACACACACACACACACACACACACACACACACACACACACACACACACACACACACACACACACACACACACACACACACACACACACACACACACACACACACACACACACACACACACACACACACACACACAAACACACAAAGATATCTTCAATATAGGCTTCAGTCTTCTCTCCATTATTCCTTCTGGATGTTTGCAATGCTTAAACCTATTTTCTCATCTATTCCATGAGCCTGCTTATTCCGCCTGGCTCATGTGTAATCTTGGATTACTTTTATAATTGCAAAGCTCTTGACTGCAATCTCATCTAAAATAAAAAAATGTCTCATTGTCCTACTACTTTATAATGAGAGCAGAAGGGATGTGAGGAGAGGTGAGGAGAGCTGAGGTGAGGAGAGGTGAGAAGAGGAGAGGTCAACAGGGCAATGCTGAGAGCATCTCAACCCAGACAGATCGTGAAGTGTACAGTTAGAAAGATCTTTTAGCTAAAAAAACTAACAATTTAGAGAGCGACTAAACAGACTGATTCCGCATGTGTTTTTGTCTGTTGCTCATTAAGAAAAAAGAGACCTCAGTCTTGGGTGTGTGGTTTGGCAGTTACTAAAGTATGTACCCCATGAGACACCGTAGGAAGAAAGCCAGAATCACTTCGTCAAATAAGTCAGAATGAATCTAAGATAATTCATTTTTACGTTTTTGCGGAGGAGGTTTTAGCTATGCAATTTTACATCTAACTAATGTGTTTGGTGCAGTATTTCTCAAGTAAAAAACTAGGTCTGTCTCACTGTCTGTGTGTTGGATAGACCGCAGCTGTGTATCCGGTGTTAGTGGGCAAGTGAGCATTGTTGAAATAAAAACCCAACGCTCAAGTAAGTCATGATGAACTCAATTAAAAAACTCAGTTTTGGATGAGACTGACTTTTTTATGATCACAATTATCCTATTTACAGTAAATTTTCACACTAGAATAAATGTTTCTAACTAATATCGATTCCACATACTTTTCTATCAGAGAAGTTGTTCATTGCCTTTAGTTGCACTTTAAACATTCTGAAACCAAACATTTTTCCAATTATTCAACCGTCAGTGGATCTGTTTGAAATATTATCTTTTCAGCTCCAAAAGAAAATCACAGCTTCAAATTCTCTCAGTCCCAATTACTGGAGTGTGTCAGTTCAGTTAATTAACACCAGCAGCTTCAGGATGTTTTTGATCCAGGCCCGAACCTTTTGATGGTACATTTTTTCATAAAAAAAACCTCTGTCTGATATGATTGTAACCACACATCACTTGCGCTATGCCGCATTTAAAAAAACATGTTTTACTGAGAAATTTTAATGACAAAAATAAACGATCCAATATGCTGCGCTAGGCAGTGACAGGCACTATAAGAAGCCCCTGGAGGGACACGGTGTCTTCTGTGATTTCACAACGCAGTGGACCACTCACGTCCCTTGACCTGTAACCCTACAGCACCGGTAAGATGTCAATGTCATCACTCAGCAAAACACCTGTCACTTAGTCAGAGAATATTGTGAATTTCATCCGAAATAGTGGCAAAAATGGCGAGCAGGTTGAGCAAGTTGAGGTAGTAGTGAATGAGGTGGAGAGGGCAGAACAGCCAGAAAGTCAAAGTGCAGCAGCAGCAGATTGGTGGTAGCTAACTAGCTAGTCTCCCTCAGCATAAGGGTTGGCTAATGTTAATACTCTAGTGTTAGTGCTCAGTATCCTTAAGCTATTGGGTGTCAGTGCATTATTTAACAGCATATTATATAAGTCATGATATTAGGAAAAGTGCTTATTTCCAGCAACTGTATTTGATGGGTTTCGCTTATGCAGCTAGCTTGGCTGGCTAGCAACTACAGTAGCTACTGGCTACTAGCTAGCTGAGACCAAAGAGATGAGAGAACGTTTTTCTGACATTTTTCTGACAGTGACACAGTGCCCCCCTGTGGACTGAAGCTGAACTTAACTAAAACATTATATTTAACCCTGTTTAAAATTAGCATTGTTGAGGTGGTAGAACTGAAACAATTAAATTAAATATAACCTATTCTATTCTACAAGTAAACATGATTCTCTCATGTATGTTATTTCCGTATGGGCTATGAAACTATTTGTAAAAAACTGCCAATTATTAAATTGGTGATATTATTTTATTGAGCTTAATTTTTATTACTCTTTTTATTCACTTAGCTACTTACTTTTTCTATTGTTGTTGCATTGTCGAAAGGTTAACCTGCAAGTAAGCATTTCATTGCACTGAGTACTCCATGTATATCATGTGTATATGACAAATAAACAAACTTGAACTTGAACTTAGAATGGAACGAGGAGGGCAGTGTCAAATGTAATTTTAGCTTCTAAATGACAGAATTGTTTTCATAAGTGAACTATGCTCACTCAGTGTCCCCGCCCAAGTGAACAGGCATTGGTTATGAACTATGAAACACGCCCTTCTCTCCCCCACTACATAAGCCCATTGACGAAAGTCAACCTCTTGTGTTCCCGATGACGTGAGGACTGCTGTCCATACATTTAAAAGGGCAAATATTAACTACAGAACTAAGACAACCTCAGCGTGAGCTCTGGTTGCGAATGGTTGAACGACTACAACCTAACGAAATTAACATTGTGTTCCCGATGAGGTGAGGACTGCTGTCCATATGTTTAGGAGTGCGAATTTCAATGTGGAGGTGATGATCGCCACGCTGGAATGATGATTTCCACTAGCATGAGCTTATATTATGGAAACTTGGTATGAACTTTGAACTCTTATTCACTAAAGAAGTGATACATCCTAGACATCGAGTTAGCAGAAGCAGCTGTAAACGTGTGCTAGGAAAGGAAGGACAATCTCTTCAGAAAGACAGGGTACTACAACGTATCCGTTCTACCACACGATGACGGTACTACAACGTATCCATTTAACCACAAGACATATTCTTCAAAGGACAAGGGAGATCTCTGCTGGGCAACCCAGCCTTCCATCTACGACCAATCTACTGAAACGTAGCTCAGTGTAAATATTTATTGCATTTTCCTTTTCCAAATGGGCGGTTATTTAGAATGTTTAAGATTCTGTATTTACGATAGTATAGCTTCATGAGGTCCGATAGAGAACCAAATCTTTTGTTCCTCAGTCTTCCCGTGCTTTCATTCAAACCCAACCCCCTTTCTTGTGTAACCAGCCATCAT
The DNA here is from genome assembly GCF_045679555.1 of Salvelinus alpinus. Lineage (NCBI taxonomy): Eukaryota > Metazoa > Chordata > Actinopteri > Salmoniformes > Salmonidae > Salvelinus > Salvelinus alpinus. The sequence continues at coordinate 15,018,760 of NC_092104.1, read as the reverse complement.
ATTGGTTTCGTCCGCTAGGGACCTTTCCTTGTATGACATAATAAGTAGTCAATGTATGATCCATCTTGGGTATATGTAATTCTGTGTGATTTATTTAGGTATTTAGTAAATAAATAATTAAACCAAATGTTGTATTGCTGATTCAACTTGTTAGCCAGGGTTCGTGAAGATAGCCAAGAATTGTACGACGTTCAGATGAGACTGAATAAGGTGACGATTAATAATTGACTGCTATTGATATAAAAGATTTTCAGATCTTTAAGAGTTTAACTTGAATACAGCAGCTCTATAAACACTCTTCCTTGGTGCCCCAGGTTATCAACAAGTTATTTTTTGCATGGTTTAATTCAATCACGTAATCAATCAAACGTTAGGTAATCGATTTGATAAAATAGCTTGACATAATAATATAATCAGTCAGAGACACGACAGAGGATTTGATGGAAAGAGACACACTAGACAAGACACAGAGACAGCAACAGAAGAGTAGATGATGAAGAGAGACACCAGACAAAACACAGAGACCGCAACAGAAGATCTATGGATTGTAATTACTGCACAATGTGTGTGTGTAAGAGAGATAGAAAGAGAGAGAGAGAGGGTCAGAGGGGCTCATTGGACAGGTCAGAGTCTATGTTTGAAGTTGCTGAGTGGTTTTTGGCAATACAATATAGATGTATGTGTTCCAGAGTAGAGAATAGAGAGTGTTACAGAGTAGAGAGACCCAAAGTAGCTGCTGTAACTGATACTGGCAGTATCTGCTGTGGCAGGTGGGGGTGCAAGTAACCTGAAACAGATCTAATCTCTCAATGTCCATCACAAAGTGCACCAAATTCATGCATTTAGCTGTTGAAATTCCTTTAGAAAAATTGCAGGCGAAGAATGCCCACAGACCCCCCTACTGGTTGTGGGTTAAGACCCCCAATGTCTTCAAATCCGAGAAACGCCCCTGCTCAACACTCAGAAGAGAAAAGTTTGAAATCTTGGCAGTCTCGTTTTCTCTTGCTCGTCAATATTTACAGTGCATTTGGAAAGTATTCAGACCCTTTGACTTTTTCCAAATGTTGTTATGTTACAGCCTTATTCTAAAATGGATTCAATTATTGATTTTCCTCATCAATCTACACACAATAGCCCATAATGAAAAAGCAAAAACTTTTAAAAATAAATTGGTGCAAATTAATAATAATAAAAAATAACTGAAATATCACATTTACATAAGAATTCAGACCTTTTACTCACTACCCTGTTGAAGCACCTTTGACAGCGATTACAGCCTTGAGTCTTCTTGGGTATGAAGCTACAAGCTTGGCACACCTGTATTTGGGGAGTTTTCCCATTCTTCTCTGCAGATACTCTCAATCTCTGTCAGGTTGGATGGGGAGAGTTACTGCACAGCTATTTTCAGGTTTTTCCAGAGATGTTAGATCGGGTTCAAGTCAGTCCGGAGACTTCTCCCAAAGCCACTCCTGCATTGTCTTGGCTGTGTGCTTAGGGTCTTTGTACTGTTGGAAGGTGAACCTTCACCCCAGTCTGAGGTCCTAAGCGCTCAGGAGCAAGTTGTCAAGGATCTCTCTGTACTTTTCTCAGTTCATCTTTCCCTCGATCCTGACTAGTCTCCCAGTCCCTGTCGCTGAAAAATATCCCCACAGCATGATGCTGCCACCACCATGCTTTACCGTAGAGATGGTGCCAGGTTTCCTCCAGACGTGACGCTTGACATTCAGGTCAAAGAGTTCAATCTTGCTTTCATCAGACCAGAGAATCTTGTTGCTCATGGTCTGAGAGTCCTTGAGGTGCCTTTTGGCAAACTCCAAGCGGGCTGTCATGTGACTGTTACTGAGGAGTGGCTTCCGTTTGGCCATTCTACCATAAAGGTCTGATTGGTGGAGTGCTGCAGACATGGTTGTCCTTCTGGATGGTTCTCCCATCTCCACAGAGAAACTCTGGAGCTCTGTCAGAGTGACCATTGGGTTCTTGGTCAACTTCCTGAACAAGGCCCTTCTCCCCCGATTGCTCAGTTTGGCGAGCAGCATGGTCTAGAAAGAGTCTTGGTGGTTCCAAACTTCTTCAATTTAAGGCTACTGGAGACCACTGTGTTCTTGGGGACCTTCAATGCTGCAGAAATGTTTCGGTACTCCACACAATCCTGTCTCTGAGCTTTACGAACAATTCCTTAGACCCCATGGCTTGGTTTTTGCTCTGACATGCACTGTCAACTGTGGGACCTTATATACAGATGTGTGCCTTTCCAAATCAAGTCCAATCAATTGAATTTACCAAAGGTGGACTCCAATCCAGTTGAAGAAAAATCTCAAGGATGAGCAATGGAAACAGGATGCACCTGAGCTCAATTTTGAGTCTCATAGCAAACGGTATAAATACTTTTTTATTTTTAATACGTTTGCAAGAATTTCTACAAACCTGTTTTTGCTTTGTCATTGTGGGGTATTGTGTGTAGATTGATGAGGATTCTTTTTTTTTTAAATTACGTAACAAAATGTGGAAAAAGTCAAAGGGTCTGAATACTTTCCGAATGCACTGTATAAAGACTTTGATGTTCACCCACTGCTCTCCCCCAACCCAAACTCCTACTCCGACATTGAGTGATTTGCAGGGTGGATTGGCACAGTCTGATTTGTTGTGGGGGTTGGCTCACAGGTCCATTTCTGATTATCTTGCTTATAAAACCATGACAAGATCAGAGTGGAAGAGATGAGATGTGTGCGTGTGTGTGTGTGTGCCTGCCTGCATGCGTGCGTGTGTGTGTGCCTGCCTGCATGCGTGCGTGCATGAGTGCAATGAAAGAGATGCGAAATGGGAATCTGTCAGTTAGATCAACAAATTAGAGTGGCTTGAAGTGCATTTGAAGGAGAGAAGCCTTCTCTGCTCTACAAACGTCAATCTCTCCACTGCCATTTATGATACTAATTCAAACTATTTATGCTACAACATCAGCCTGAAGCCATCCATGGTTTTGAAATGTGGCACATACATCGAATTGTAATTCAAGGCCTTTTCCCCGTTCACATTTGTGCTTTATAATGTTTTTTAAATTTGTATTCAAATAGTTCCATGAACTATGTGGCGCTAGTGTCGACTCAGCAGGACAGCTCCTCTCTCAATGGACTTTAAAGGGAGAGCTTTAGGACTGTTGTCTACCACTATGAAGGTGCACCATGGGAGTGCCCCAGGGGTCGATCCTTTGGGCCCCTTTTGTTTAGTCTATACATCATTTACCTTCCTTGTATGTGCCAGGGAACGGAGATACAGATGTCTTCTACACCCATGAAAAGAGCGCTGAACAAGTGGCTGCCAAGTTAACATCTGTTATGGAGAATGTTTCAGAATGTATCTACGACTCCTGTCTCACCCTAAATGTGGGGAAAAACAGTGGCCATGTATTTCTCCATCAAACAAAAGAATCAGGTCTACCCCAAAATCCCCATACACAGCCAAAATATCAAAACTGTCACAGAATTCAACTAAAAAAAACACGTAAAAAATATCAACACAATCAAATACAGCACATCCAATTTCCGTTTAAAACCTTTTCTCAATATAGGGGGTGCTGTTTCAACGTTAGCATTTATCGTCTCCAAATTAAACTGCCTCATACTCAATTCTTGCTCGTACAATATGCATAGTATTGTTATTATTGGATAGAAAACACTCTCTAGTTTCTATAGCCGTTTGAATTATGTCTCTGAGTGAAACAGAACTCATTCTACAGCACTTTTCCTGATATGGAGTGAGATTTCAGAAATGTTGGCCTCTGGTCCCAGGTCAGTTTTAAAGTCCCTGGAAATCCTATGAGGATACGAACACTGCCCATGCCTTCCTCTAGATGTCAGTAAGAGGTGACAATTTGAATGGAGTCGATTGCGCAATCAGGGCCTGTATAAAACGCGAAAGACCGGATGTACCGTTCTTTTCCTGCTGCGCCTGACGCAAGATGGACGTCGGACTGGCTCTCTTTCCAAGCGTTGGTTTAGCCACTTATATATCGCCGGTCATGTTTTTACTCGTTATAGGTGTTAAAAACATCATACGGTAGTTAATTTAAACCGTTTTATAGCAATTTATATCCGTTTAGTGCGATTTTGAGGCATTGCTTTGTGATGCACTTTGAAGCGCCGGGCACGTTTTGGGGTCCCGGTCGAACGTTAGTGGGCATTTCGACGGACAAGAGGACATCTTTCGACCAAAAGAAGATTAGACCCAAGAAAGGATACATTGCCCAAGATTCTGATGGAAGATCACCTCACAGTAAGAAATATTTAAGATGATAAATCGTTGTTCTGTCGAAAAATGTTATACGCATATTCCGCCATTTTTTTTGGTATAGCTTCGCTTGGCGAACCCTGTATTGCACAGTAAGGATAATTTTAGAAATGTAATTCAGCGATTGCATTAAGAACTAATTTGTCTTTCGATTGCTGTCCACCCTATATTTTTTAGTCAAGTTTACGATTAGTTATTCATTACGCCAGATCACTGTCCAAAATGGCGCCCGACATTTTCAGGCTAGTTTTGCTAGTATTGTCATGTTATAACCATGTTTTTTTGTGGCTAAATATGCACATTTTCGAACAAACTCTATATGTATGTTGTAATATGATGTTACAGGAGTGTCATCGGAAGAATTCTGAGAAGGTTAGTGAAAAAATTAATACATTTTGGCGATGATTACGTCATCGCTCTCTTTGGCTTGTATCAATGCTCGGGTAACGTTTGCACATGTGGTATGCTAATATAACGATTTATTGTGTTTTCGCTGTAAAACACTTAGAACATCTGAAATATTTTCTGAATTCACAAGATCTGTGTCTTTCCATTGCTGTGAGCTGTGTATTTTTAAGAAATGTTTTATGATTAGTAATTAGGTAATACACGTTGCTCTCTGTATTTATTCTAGTCGAGTTGTGATGGTGGGTGCAATTGTAAACTATGATTTCTACCTGAAATATGCTAATTTTTCTAACAAACCTATCCTATACAATAAATATGTTATCAGACTGTCATCTGATGAGGTTTTTTCTTGGTTAGTGGCTATCAATATCTTTATTTGGCCGAATTGGTGATAGCACCTGATGGAGTAAGAAACTGATGGAGTTAGAAAAGTGGTGTCTTTTGCTAACGTGGTTAGCTAATAGATTTACATATTGTGTCTTCCCTGTAAAACATTTAAAAAATCTGAAATGGTGGCTTTATTCACAAGATCTGTATCTTTCATCTGGTGTCTTGGACTTGTGATTTAATGATATTTAGATGCTAGTATTTACTTGTGACGCTATGCTAGGCTATGCTAGTCAGCTTTTTTACTGTGGGGGGTGCTCCCGGATCCGGGATGAGTACCAACTAAAAGTTAATCAGAAACTCTCTTTCCATCAAGGCATCCAGGATGTTCTTGCATGCTATGATCTTCTCACATCTCTCCTACTGCCTCGCCAGCTGGTCCAAAGCTTGTGAGACAAGCTGAAACCTCTCAAACCCCTGAAACCTCTCACATCTACAAACAAGCACTCAAAATCCTGGACAAAAAAACACGACACTACCACCCCTGCAATACACTCACCAAGTTCAAAATGTTTGGTTTCGACAACTTAATTCTGTTCTCAGACGTCTGCCTGGTTTACAAGCTAACGTACAGTTATGAATATAACTACTGTTATGGAACGAGGTATAACATACTATGGGAGTCAATGACCAATCCTATTTACCTGAAGCAAACTGAAATCCCACCCAACAGGCCAATGGATGCCGAGCCCACCCTCGGAAGCCGCGCCTTCCTGGCTATAATACCGAGGCTGACATCCATTTCCTCAATTCAGTACCGCTCTTCAGTGAGCCCAAACCCCCTGATGGAGCAGGGACAATATGGGTTATACCGCATTCCCTCCTTCAGGGAATAGTAGTAATGTTCATATCTGTAAGTTCCCTTTCAGTCAGTCACTCGGTATAACATATTATGTGTGTCAAAAGTTGACACACCTACTCATTCAAGTTAAAAAAATGTTTTATTTGTACTATTTTCTACATTGTAGAATAATAGTGAAGACATCAAAACTATGAAATAACACATATGGAATCATGTAGTAACCAAAAAAAGTGTTAAACAAATAAAAAAATATGTTATATTTGAGATTCTTCAAAGTAGCCACCCTTTGCCTTTATGACAGCTTTGCACACTCTTGGCATTCTCTCAACCAGCTTCATGAGGTAGTCACCTGGAATGCATTTCAATTAACAGGTGTGCCTTGTTAAAAGTGAATTTGTGGAATTCCTTTCCGTCTTAAAGCGTTTGAGCCAATCAATTGTGGCAGGAACAGCTAAAATAAGCAAAGAGAATCCGTCATTACTTTAAGAGTTAAAGTCAATGAGGAAAATCTTAAGAACTCTGAAAGTTTCTTGAAGTACAGTCGCAAAAACCATCAAGAGCTGTGATGAAACTGGCTCTCTTGAGGACTGTCACAGGAAAGGAAGACAAAGAGTTACCTCTGCTGCAGAGGATACGTTCATTAGAGTTACCAGCCTCAGAAATTGCAGCCCAAATAAATGATTCACAGAGTTCAAGTAACAGACACATCTCAGCATCAACTGTTCAGAGGTTGGCCAAGGTAGAGTGAGCACGCACAGTGCTAGGCAACCCATGTCCTTTGCTGTCACATGCCAGGGAAATAGCCTCCAAAATCCAACAAGAAAGACGCTGCTTAGAAAAGCGTCCTACCCTGAGCTGGATTGGCGAAACAGACAAAAAGCCGGACACAATGCGGACATCCTTGTTCCTATCCATATACGTGCATAAAGCGCAGGCCATGCAACCTCCGTTGTTCACTAGAAGCAAACAGAGGAGGTGTGAAAGGAAAATCTGAAAAGCCAGAGACATATAAGACAAGCATAACCTTGGGAGTAACTGCATTAGGACATAACCTTTAAGTAAAGGACTTTCAGGCCCACCGACTCCAGTTCTTCAATCAATCACACTTATTTATTAAAGCCCTTTTACATCAGCAGATGTCACAAAATGCTATACAGAAATCCAGCGTAAAACCTCAAACAGCAAGCAATGCAGATGTAGAAGCACGGTGGCTAGGACAAACTTCCTGTGGTTAAAACGGAGGCTCACACAGAGCGTCCAGCACCACCGCCAGGTCTCAGGTCGGTGCCGTAGGAGATTTGGCTTCGACTTAGGTGTCCGTTAGTGTGGCGAGAGTTCTCGTCCCCCTAGATGTTGCGAGTTTTGCGTCCTGGGATCATATTTTTTGTTTGTTTGTGTTTGCTAAAAGCAAACTACTTTCTACTCTGCCTGTGTAGCTAATGTCGCCTTGCTTGTGTAAGATGTCCAGTGGTATGAGTAAGTTCAAAAAGGCTAACCAGCAGAGTTTGAACCTCCGACCGTGCCCTAGGGCATGTGGTTTCACATTGAAAATTAAAGATACTCACGAGTGTTGTCCTGTTGCCTGGGCTGGAAACACCCTCAGGAGGTTTTGGTTTGGACCAGAGCAGGTGAGCGGAGTTGAGCGGTTGGAAATCCCACTAATCGATCATGGTGCAGTGCTTGCACACCGCAAAGGCGCTCCATGTCCTTTCCTACAGCTCAGGTAAAAACTGCTCCATGCTGACAGGAATAAAAACTCCCACTCCAAATGTACTCCTTTAATTAAATTCACAATTTAACCAACACCCATCTATTTTTGTGACTACCTGGGCCTACTAATTGTTTTTAAGTATTGAAACCAAACCATATGGATTTGAATGAAAAGTATTTGAATTAACATGAACAGGTTAATTTAAGAAGGAAACATAATTTAAAATAGGCTACATGTCATTAAACAGCATGTAAACACTCTAAATAGGTCAGGAGCCAGATAGAGAGTCTATGGAAGGAAAATGAATTATTAGGCTATATTACTTCAATTATTTCAAGGCTATAGCCTACAAAGAAATACATTGTGAAGCATTTGCGAGTGCGACACACTAGGTTGGCAGGGAGGCAGGGACATTAAGCACTCAGCATTTAAACAACATTTTGTTGTATTAAATCATTTTAGTCTATAAATTGCGCATTTAGGCTTTGACTTACTTAGAATTAAATACAAATTAAACAAAAAATGACTTATGAATAGATTTTTTGAAATTAATTTTTAGAAACAGTTTGTCCAGTCTGTGGTTTCAGACTCATGCGATGGTGCCTGGAGAGCCGATCAGCAGCGGAGAATATCCTTTCCACACTTGCAGAACCAATGGGGATGCTAAACATCCTCTGGCCACTCTTGCCAGGCTGGGCAGAGATGTAGGTTTCTTAATGTTTTTTCTATAGGTAGGCCTACATTTTTTTAGGCAAAATAACCCAATCAAAACGGAAAGCTCCTTTAACGTGGGAATACAGTGCCTTTGGAAAGTTTTCAGACCCCTTGGCTTTTTCCACGTTACAGCCTTATTCTAAAATGTATGAAATAAATAAAACATCTCAACAATCTACCCACAATACCCCATAATGACATCACAATACCCCATAATGACATCACAATACCCCATAATGACATCACAATACCCCATAATGACAAAGTGAAAACAGATTTGTAGAAATGTTTGCAAATGTATAAAAAAACAAAAACAGAAATATCTCATTTACGTAAGTATTCACACCCTTTGCTTTGAGACTCGAAATTGAGCTCAGGTGAATCCTGTTTCCATTGATCATCCTAGAGATGTTTTTACAACTTGATTGGAGTCCACCTGTGGTAAATTTAAACTCATTAGACATGATTTGGAAAGTCACACACCTGTCTATAAGGTCCCATAACTGACCGTGTATGTCAGAGCTAAAACCAAGCCATGAGGTTGAAGGAATAGCCGAGACAGGATTGTGTCGAGGCAGAGATCTGGGGAAGATCTGGGGAAGACCAAAAAATGTCTGCAGCATTGAATGTTCCAAAGAACACAGCACCCTCCATCATTCTTTAAACTTCTTAGGGATAGGCCCCTTTTTTCTCAATTTCTGCCTGAATGACGTGCCCAAAAGGAAGCTGCATGTAGCTCAGGCCCTGAAGCCAGGATATGCATATAATTGGTACCATTGGAAAGAAAACACTTTGACGTTTGTAGAAATGTTAAAATAATGTAGGAGAATATAACACAATAGATATGGTAGGAGAAAATCCAAAGACAAACCAACCAGATAGTTTTTTTTTGAGAGACCATCCTCTTAGAAATGCAAGAGAAAGGTCATATTGTAAAATAGCTCCCTGGACGCAATTACTATGGCTTCCACAGGGTGTCAGCAGTCTATTTTCAAGGTTTCCGGCTTGTAACTTCAAAAACGAATAAGAAAAACAGTTTTAGTAGAAGAACACAGTCTTGGAAATCCGTGATTACCCGTGGCCATGAAGAAATCACGCACCTGCTAAAATCGGTTTCCTATTGAACATACTTCTTTCCGAAATAAATATTATAGTTTGAAAATATTTTAGGGTATCTGGGGAGTAAATAGAAATGTATTTTGACTTGTTGAAAAAATGTTTAGGGGTAGATTTTCGGATTCCTTTCTCTGCAAGTTGAACGAGTGGACTACTCAAATCGACTAAACAGACTTTTTGGGATTTTAAGAAGGATTTTATCAAACAAAACGACACTACATGTTATAGCTGGGACCCTTTGGATGACAAATCAGAGAAAGTTTTTCAAAAAGTAAGTGAATATTTCGTCTTTATATGTGAATGTATGAATCCTGTGCCGGTGGAAAAATATTTATGATGTGGGGCGCCGTCCTCAAACAATCCCATGGCATGTTTTCGCTGTAATAGCTACTGTAAATCAGACAGTGCAGTTAGATTAACAAGAATTTAATCTTTCAGCTGACATAAATGTTTAAAATCCATAATATTTATGATTATTTATGTGAATTACGCACCCTCCAGATTCACCGGAAGTTGTCCCGCTAGCGGGACAAGGCACATGACAGCCCGCTTGGAGTTTGCCAAAAGGCACCTAAAGGACTCTAAAACCATGAGAAACAACATTCTCTGGTCTGATGAAAACAACATTTAACTCTTTGGCCTGAAAGCCAAGCATCAAGTCTGGAGGAAACCTGGCACAATCCCTATGGTGAAGCATGGTGGTGGCAGAATCATGCTGTTGGGATGTTTTACAGCGCCAGGGACTGGGAGACTAGTCAGGATCGAGGCAAAGATGAATGGAGCAAAGTACTGAGAGATCATTGATGAAAACCTGCTCCAGAGCGCTCAGTACCTCATCCTCGGGGCGAAAGTTCACCTTCCAACAGTACATTGATCCTAAGCACACAGCCAAAACAACTCAGGAGTGGCTTCAGGATAAGTCTCTGAATGTCCTTGAGTTGCCCAGCCAGAGCCCGGACTTGAACCCAACTGAAACTCTTCGGAGAGACCTGAAAATAGCTATGCAGCAACTCTCCCCATCCAACCTGACAGAGCTTGAGAGGATCTGGGGCCGGATTCACAAAACCTTCTTCTTAACTGCCATTTTTCCCTTAACTATAGACTTAAGAAGAAAGTTAAGCAAAGTTGCTATTCCTCAATAAAGTTATTGGAAATGTTCGTAAGGTTTTTCCTAAGTTTCTTTCTAAGAAAATAGTTAAGAAGAAATGGGATTCTTGAAAATAATGTTTCAGGATTTCTTCTTGGAAATGTACTTAACTTTAGGACAGCTAAACCCTTGTCTTGAGACGAATGGATACTTTTGTAAACATGAACGTTTTCTTGCACCACAGACACAGTTGGCTACCGGATATTTAAATACAGCAAGAGAACAAATTAAACGTACATTATCTAGCTTGCTTGTAATTACCAATATATTACTATATTCTAGAAGTGTTAAATAGCTAGCGTTGTCATTTCAATTTGCAAAGAAGAACTTGGCTAACTTAGCTAATGTCGTTAGCTATGTTGTTGGCTATAATGACGGGACGCATTGGCTAGCTAAGGTAGCTACCTAACTTACCGGTTGCGCAGTCCCTCTACCACCATCTCTCCTATCATGGACGACACATTCTCCTCCAGCTGGTCCACATTAACGGTCTCTCAGATCCCTTCTTAGCAGCCGACTTGATGTCGGACCACTTCTTTTTTACGGCGTCACTGTCCTTTGCCATACCCCCGACGGCAGAGACAGACACGGCCACTCTCGCCCACCCTCTCTTTTTGGTGTCTGCAGTGACCCGCAGTTATCAAGTCTCTCCAACAGCAACCTTTTCCTGGCTGCTATTTCCTCCACCATCACTTCAAGCTCTTGTTTGCTGAAGTTTTTATTGCGCTTTCCTTGGTTATCCATTTTTGATTTTGATGTACAGTAGCTAACGTTAGTCTGGCTATAATATGTGAAAAATAACGTTTTTTTGTGTGTGTATAAAGGGTTCGTGAGCCAACAATTATTTTTTTTCTCGAGACAAAGCAAAAAAATGTATGTAATGTAATCTTATTTACAATGTATGTATGTAAATATCAACACTTTAATATAGTGGGCCTATCATCCCGGTCACATAGGCTTTTTAATTAGTTTCAAGCATGTCACTAATGTGTGTAAGAATATATTTACGAAGTTCTTAAGAAAGATATTTACGAAGTTCCTAAGAAAACTATGAACTCCTAAGAACATTTTGAGGAATTGCATTTTCGAACTATCTTACGAACTTCTTATTTGTTGTCTTAAGTGGCTTCTTAAGTTTTTTCACAAGTAATGTTTTGTGAATCCGGCCCCAGCAGAGGAGAATGGGAGAAACTCCACAAATAGAAGTGTGCCAAGCTTGTAGCGTCATACCCAGGAAAATTTGAGGCTGTAATCGGTGCCAAAGGTGCTTCAACAAAGAACTGAGTAAAGGGTCTGAATACTTATGTAAATGTAATATTATTTTAATATTTTTTTTTATAAATGAGCAAAAATGTGTAAAAAACTGTTTTTGCTGTGTCATTATGGGGTACTATGTGTAGATTGATGAGTGGGAAAAAACTATTGAATACATTTTTGAATAAGGCTGTAACCTAACAAAATGTGGAAAAAGTCAAATGGCCTGAATACTTTCCTAAGGCACTGTATGCCAGGACTATTGGGCAAAAATCTATTATGGCCTATTGTATAGAACCCCAAAATTTGAACCGTTTAAGAGATCAGATTTTTTTTATTCTAAATACTTTGCTACAATGACACTTAGTTATATACCCATCTCGTTCCTTTCTTTAAGCATGGGCACACAATACGCCCAGCGTCGTCCGGGTTAGGGGAGGGTTTGGCCGGGGTAGGCCGTCATTGTAAATAAGAATTTGTTATTAACTGACTTGCCGAGTTAATAAACGTAAAAAAAAAGGATACGATCATGCTTTTGGGATGTGTCTTTTCAGATTCCACAATGATTATTTGGTTGTGGAAACTACATCACCGCACTCCCTCTCTTGCTCTTGGTCCTCATCTTTGTCACGAGCACCTGCATGTTTTCTCCCTTCCTTTACTTTTAGCGAACTCCATTTTAATTTTAATTTTACCATTATTTAACTAGGCAAGTCAGTTAAGAACAACTTCTTATTTACAATGACGGCCTACCAGAAGGCAAAAGGCAGAGAGGCTATGACAGTATCTAAAGCAAGGGGCTATAGCAGCACACAAGTAGACTACAAATGAATGCTGGGGTGAGCATGCCCTGAGGTCCTGGAGTGAATGTTACTGGAGCAAAATTGGAGCGGGCGAGAAGGCCGATGCTCCAGCCTTTGGGAGTCCTACTCCACGCTCCAGTCAAATTGGGCACGCTCCGCTGCTTGCGCCGCTCACATACTCTGGTGGATACATGCCCTGACCAGACTAAATGGAAAAGGACACTTTTAAGTCATAGCCCACCTCCATCACTCATGATGAGTTGTACCCTACATAACATTCTGCAGATTGCATTTCTTAGTGGTTATGATCTGCAATCATTCACATTAATGACAGCTGACAAAAAATGTATCGCTTAGGGACCATTCTAACACTGTGCAAGTACTGCACTGCAACTGTACTCCAATGTACTGCAAATTATGGAAATCCCTTTGGTCTCTACAGAGTTAGGGAAAATAAGATTCTAGTTATTTTGAACCTTACTTGTGGAATAATCAAAATTATCCCCTACAATTTGATATTTTGGTGCCTTTAGGCCAATTCAGACAGGTGATTTAGCACCTTTTTGATGAAGAATGTGTTTGTTTTCTGTGATCGTGTTTTGTATTCCTGTTTTGCATTTGGTATTTCTATTTGATGTGAATCGTTGTAATTACAGGGCTAATATGAAAAATAGAACTTGGTCTTTAAAGGTTAAATAAAAATACAATAAAATTACAGATACAGAGTTGTGACACTGCAATCTCGATGTGCAGTGTCATTCTGCAAAAACATTTATTACATCAGAGGGAGAGAGGGAAAGTCAGAGGTAGAGAGAGTGTACCAGAGGGAGAGTGTCAGAAAGAGAGTGTGTGTCAGAGAGAGTGTCAGTGAGAAAGAGTGAGTGTCAGAGGTAGAGAGAGTGTCAGAAAGAGAGTGTGTGTCAGAGAGAGTGTGAGTGAGAAAGAGTGAGTGTCAGAGAGAGCGTGAGTGTCAGAGAGAGCGTGAGTGTCAGAGAGAGCGTGAGTGTCAGAGAGAGCGTGAGTGTCAGCGAGAGAGTGAGTGTCAGCGAGAGAGTGAGTGTCAGAGGTAGAGAGTGTCAGAGGTAGAGAGAGTGTCAGAGCGAGAGTGTGTGTCAGAGAGAGTGTCAGTGAGAAAGAGTGAGTGTCAGAGGAAGAGATAGTGTAAGAGAGAGTGTGAGTGTCAGAGAGAGAGAGAGAGTGTCAGAGAGAGTGAGTGTCAGCAAGAGAGTGAGTGTCAGAGAGAGTGAGTGTCAGCAAGAGAGTGAGTGTCAGAGGTAGAGAGAGTGTTAGAGGGAGAGTGTCAGAGAGAGAGTGAGTGTCAGCAAGAGAGTGAGTGTCAGAGGTAGAGAGAATGTCAGAGTGAGAGAGTCAGAGAGAGTGTGAGTGTCAGAGAGAGAGAGTGTTAGAGGAAGAGAGAAAGAGAGAAAGAGTTTCAGAGAGAGAGAGTGCCAGAGAGCGAGACAGAGTGTCAGAGTGAGAGTCAGAGAGAGAGAGTGTCAGAGAGAGACACTGTAAGAAAGAGAGAGTGTCAGAGAGCGAGAGTGTGTGTCAGAGAGAGATAGTGTCAGAGAGAGAGTGTCACAGAGATAGTGTGTAATCTAAAGAGAGAATGTCAGAGAGTGTGTCAGAGAAAGAGAGATTGTCAGAAAGAGTGTCAGAGGGACAGAGAGAGTCTCAGAGGGACAGAGAGTGTCAACGTGAGTGTCAGAGAGTGTGTCAGAGAGAGAGTGTGTCAGAGAGAGTGTGTGTCAGAGGTAGAGAGAGTGTCAGAGAAAGAGTGTGTGTCACAGAGAGTGTCAGCGAGAGAGTGAGTGTCAGAGGTAGAGAGCGCGTCAGAGGGAGAGAGTCAGAGAGACCGTGAGTGTTAGAGGAAGAGAGCAAGAGTGTCAGAGTGAGAGTCAGAGAGAGAGAGTGCCAGAGTGAGAGAGTGTCAGAGAGAGTGAGAGAGAGAGTGAGTGTCAGAGGTAGAGAGCGCGTCAGAGGGAGAGAGTCAGAGAGACCGTGAGTGTTAGAGGAAGAGAGCAAGAGTGTCAGAGTGAGAGTCAGAGAGAGAGAGTGTCAGAGGGGGAGAGTGTCAGAGAGAGACACACTGTAAGAAAGAGAGAGAGTGTCAGAGAGAGAGAGTGTGTGTCAGAGAGAGAGTGTCAGAGTAGTGTGTAATCGAAAGACAGAGAGCGAGAGGGACAGAGAGTGTCAGAGAGAGTGTCAGAGGGGGTCAGAAAGAGAGAGTGTCAGAAAGAGTGTCAGATCAGAGAAAAGGAGAGAGTGTCAGAGAGAGTGCCAGAGAGGGTGTCAGATAGAGAGCGTGTCAGAGGGAGAGTGTGTCAGAGTGATAGAGAGTGTCAGAGAGATTAACAGTGTCAGAAAGAGTGTCAGAGAAAGAGAGTGTCAGAAAGAGTGAGAGTGTGGATTGAAAAAAAGGAGAGAGAAGTGTCATAGGGAGAGATGAGTGAGAGGATGTATCAGAGGGAGAGAGTGTCAGAGAGAGAGAGAGAGAGAGAGAGAGAGTGTGTCAGAGAGAGAGAGAGAGAGAGAGAGAGAGAGAATGTTTCAGAGGAAGAGCGTGTCAGAGAGAGACAGTGTGTCAGGAGGACAGTGTCAGAGGGAGAGAGTGTCAGAGAGAGAAAGAGAGAGTGTCAGAGAGAGTGTCAGAGAGAGAGACCATAAGAAAGAGGGACAGAGTGTCAGAGAGAGAGAGAGTGTGTCAGAGGGACAGAGTGTCAGAGGGAGAGTGTCTGCTGTACAAATTGATGGAAAGGTTAAAATTGGCATAAAACACACACATTTCTTTACACAGGACCGTGGAGTAAGACAGGG